>NC_061516.1:14580000-14842500 GCF_022379125.1 Scophthalmus maximus | reverse complement strand
GCAACTAAGTAATCAACTTGTCAATCATGATCAACATCAGGACTTGTGAAACTCCACACTTCGGTGCATGCATTTTATTTTGAAATCTGTCTGTGGGGCTTTATTTCCCATATAAGGAAACCGTCAGATTGTCTGATGGACATTGGTTGAAACATTTCAGTGTGTCTCTTCATGTAGTCATGTAAAATGACTCTGATGTTGAGCGGCCAGAAATTCTTGTTCTTCTTGTCTCTGAGGGTAGTTCCTGATGGTGCTGCATAATGGACAATAATTCAATCTTCCTCAAGAAGTAAAACTTTTACACTGTACTTTGGTTATAACTTGATTGTTAGAAATTTTAAGTTATTTGTTTTCCTTGGATCCTAAAGTCATAATTTGGCATTGAGCACATCAAGCTCTGTCTTCACCTCAAATTTCTCTTATTTGAAGCCACTGACCTCATCAGCAAAAATCTACTTGCCATTTCTCAGTCACAAAGTCGTAGAAAAAAAACACTAGCCAAGACGACCCATTGCTATTTAGGCTCAACTGTGCAACGATTGATATTAATTTGTTCACAAAAGTATAAGGAAAAAAAGGGATAAAAACAGAAGTTTTATTAACCAATATATTAAGAAAAGTTACAATCATCAGCTGATGAATCAGCTCTAAAATGTCTATAAAAGGTCAAGCAATGTAGAAAACATCACAAATATACCTGATAAGATCATAGAAGCACACACGTACTGATGCCTGCCAGCTGATCAAACCATCTGAACGCACGACCTGAGAGTTTGTGGGCGATACAAAGTCAATGTCATTCTATTTTCTGGAGGAAGACGACAGAACCATCACGTCAGAACAGTTTGGGCAGTAAATGATTATGATGTGGCTGCACATGATGCTTACAAACCTGTGGGTAATAATTTATAAACTAGTTTCAACACCATGATTAATTGTTTGCTGATGAAATCGAATTTCATCATTTAACTGTCAATGTAGTTTTTAGGTTTATAAACATATTTCTTAAGACAACACAAGGAGACACACAAAATATTAGTTCAACTAGAAATGATCTGTAAAAGAAATCTTGCACCTAAAAATGTTTGAACTTGCACAAACAACAGCCACAAATGAAGTCAAGTTGGGAGAAGAAGCTTGTGATACTTCTACTACTCCTGATTATTGAATGGTTCTAAATGACAAATGTATTTTAAAAAATGTTATTTACAAGAACGAAAAACCATAATAAACCATCACAGAAATAATTTTTAACAATAAAACAGCTTATGCTTTGTTAAAAAAAAGTTTAAAAAAAAAGAGTAAATAGATGGAAATATTTTAAATGAAGGTGACGAGTCAACATATGTAATCATAAATCTTATTTTAAGAGTTTCTAAAAAGTTAGAAAATGGTGTCTATTGTTCTCGTATTCATTGCCCTCTAACAAACAACTTTCATATACCCACTTTTTTTCCTATTAGTGGTGCTGGGATTTTCTTCACTACCATCGGACTTATTGTATTTAGACGCGGATGCATCATTTAAACACACTACTTAGTTCCCTTATCAGGAGGGGGGAAATAATCAGAAACACACTCCAAACAGGCGGACGAATATCTGAGGCTATAATGAGTCACGGCACATTCTATTAAAAATCCTATCTCATTATATATCTATAGTAGATTTCTATACAGAATAGTAAAACTTCAGGGGAAAAAAACAACAAGCTGAGAGCAATTTAAAAACCAGAGGTGCTGTCCTGTAGTCACATCTCCTTGTGGACTATACCACGAATGATGACTTCTGTTTGAATTCCCCCTGAAAAACGACATACGAAAAATATATCAGCAAAATCAAAATAAATGAACTTGACTGTGATTTAACGCTTTTGGAATAATGACAAAGCCAGAAGTCAAAAATGGTTCCTTACATCTTCATCTTCACCACCATACAGCGAGGGTGGCTGGTAGACCACGTTGGACTTTGGTTTGCTGCAGGGGAAAAAACAAAATGACAAAACATGTTGAGATCATGACAGATATGGCAGATCTGTTTGTTGATTATTTACTAAAATGTATCAATGAGAATACAAAAGAAAATCCTCGTACCTTTCTTTCTTCTCTGTAAAAGAAAAAAAAGGGCAAACAAAATCAGTGGGATCATGTACTTGGTTCACACGTACAAACAAAGCGTTTTTCATTTTAACCGACTGTTGTGTGTCATGGAGCACACGCTTCATGATGCTGAGACCAAGACCAAGCATAGATGTTTAAGAGAGCAGACTCCATTTCCATACAGTCTCAAGATATAGGTTGAAGGTTTCTGAATAAGAGTCCGACCCATTTATCAATTGGCCGATGATATTGACCGATATGAGCCTTTTACACGTCAGTATCTGTGTTCATGACAGCCTATGATCAAACCTGACAAACAACACAGAAAATAAATAATTTGTTTAATTTTGACATTTCAATTTTTTCTTTCATTCAATCAAGTTCTATATATTTGGTTGTATTTGTTTTCTTTTTCATGGTTTAACTGTTAATGATCAAGCCTCAATTACATTTCTTTGTCATAAGGGTACGATAACAACATCTTTCGATTAATTGCCATTTCATAAAATGTGTATATTGGCCGATATATTACGCTATCAGCATAGGCCCCCAAAAATCCAAATCGTCGAGGTCTAGTCTAAATCTTTTCAAATAGTTGTGGAAATTAAAATAAAATATCCAGAATACCATAATACAGCCTTATATAGTGTAACCTATATATAGTGAGAGTTGGACACTCGGGCCCTCAACCTAGATAAAGTAAGACATCCAACACATAATCCCCATAATCCTTGGGGGGCTTTGGGGGCTGTGAACAGGGAATATAATGTCAATCAGTGTCAAATGTAGCAGTTGGTTACAATCCTGTTGTTTTTTTTGGCCCTTCATGTGATTGCATTAATTTGGCAAACAGGCACAATAAGAAGTACGTCGAATTAGCCACTAATTGTCGGTGTTTGCAATGTGAACATGGATGTGGTGACAACGACCACTCGATTAGTTTGACGCAGCAGGTAAATGATCACTTGACAATTTTGTGAGCAATTTTTAGATCAGTTGACCAACAAGCTTGACTATTCATGGGTCCAAGGTTTTCGTATATGTAAACATTGTGTATGAGAATATAGGCGATCGTAGTAAATGCCATGACTTTAATATAATGTTGAAAACTCACTGGGCAGGTATCCTTTCTTGTTGGCATACCAAAGGCCGAATCCCAGTAGAGCCACAAGCAGCAGAAGCACTATTACCCCAGCAACAATCCCTCCGGTGTTTAGGTCACCTTGAAGAAAACATCACATTTTGAGGTTCATTAGTTTTCACTAATATATGTGTGGAAAACTAGTAACTTTTCATACAAGTAAAAAATAGCCCCAAAGTTAAATATAAACTGTTCAAGCATTCAAATTATTAAACAATAATTTCAAATAAAAGGTTGCATCTTTATGGTGAAACTCTTGATACCAAAGCAGTTTAGGGTCCTCTAAGGGCGTTCAGCCCACTATTGACACTTGTACATGGCCTAAATGTCATTTACTTCTCTGAAGGAAAAGCTCATTCGCTCAGACTAACCCACACTTTTGAACTTAAAGTGAAGAGCACTTACGGACTTCCATCTTCACCGCTTTGCAGCTCTTAGGAGGACCAGCGTCATTGTACGCCTCACAGTAGTAAGTTCCGGTGTCCATCTTGGTTGCTTTGGTAAACTCCTGAGCAGATCGGGCACATTTTTTTAATTTTTAAAAGCCACAAATGTCACAAAGTAAAGTAAAGTACAAAGTAAAAGTAGACATGTAGCTGACCAGGTTGCCATTCTCCGTGTTCAGCTTGTAGGTGTAATTTTTGAAGCCAGTAATCTTGCTGGGCTCCGGGGGAAGAAGTGTGCCTCCTCTGAACCACCTGTATTTGGGAGGAGGTGAGCCGACACTGTCGTGACAGGACAGGTGGGCCGTCCTGTCCGTCGTTACTGATGAGGGGATCCTGCACAGGGGCACAGATGGAGGCACTGCGGGACATAGTGTTCAGATTTCAGTGGTGCTACTCGTGTACATTACAACACAGTCTCCAATACAGGACATAAACTTGACATTATATCAGGAATTGTATGGCAGTGGTGGGAAACGTGAAAAGATCCTTACCCAGAACAGTCACCTTCACCCGGACTTCCCCAAACTGGCTGTTGCCAGACACCTCACAGTCGTACACTCCATTGTCGTCGCGGGTCATTTTGGAGAATCTCAGATTGCTGCCGTACATCGTCACTCGGCTGGAATATGGTGCTGTGGGAAAATCGCGGCATTACGTAAAAATAACGAAAGCTTCTCTGCAAAGCTGCCTCCTATGCGAAAATTGTTCTTTATTAATACAAAAGAAAAGAAACTTTCAATCTGAATCTGCATCATGAAACAGCGACAGGCTGAACATGATGTGGTAACGTCATTTGTCTGCATTAGCACAATTGATTTAAAATAATGGCCTGTTATGTTGTTCAATGTGGGGTCGCAAACAAGAATTTTACATTTACAGCCGCAAACAAATTGAATCGGCAACACGTACATGGCTAAATAATGGATGAGCTGTCCTAACCTTCCACCAAAATTCATTAAAATCTTTGTAGTAGTTTTAGAGATATCCCAGCAACTATAATGGGGATAGACAGACAAGGAGATCAACAAAATTTGTTTGTGGAGGTAAAAAATAAATAAATAAATATATATATATATATATTTATTTATTTTTTTAAATATCGCATATCATGTAACAGATAGACAGAGACACAGAAAGAGAAATGTCCATCCACTTACTTGTTGGTTTCCCATCAAAAACCACATACGTCTGTGAGCCTTTTAAGTCTTTAAACTTCCACTCGACTCTGGCATTGGAGCCGAAGTCCCCTGAATAATCGCAGGTCAGGTCTGTCCCTGAAATAACAGATATAACAGAGTTCACAGTGAATCCAAAGAGACCACTACACTGGTGGTTTTCCACTATTATCATTATCATTGGTATCATTACTACAGGTGTAATGGTTCTAAACCCACTGCTACAGCTGCAGCCTGTTGAGCTCGTATCATCTCAAAACTCACATGTGAATCACTAAATTATTATGATGACTACGAACCTTACTCTTTGCAACAACGTGATACCCAACGCTGAACCACAACACCACCGTACACTGTGACATACGAGTATAATATTATTTTGTATTTCATACTTTTTGTTGGAAAAACCTCATGTAATGTGGTGGTGAGGTTGTATAGCAGAAAACTTTACTGATAACATTTGTTGTTACCTTTTGAACCTTCTACGTTCAAATTAATTCATCTGTCCAGGACTCACCTTCATTCTCCTTCACCCGCACATCTGCATTTTTGGTAGTGACCAAGAAGCTGCTCACACCTGCAAACACAGACATTAAATGAAATTGCTGATTAGAATAAGACATTCTATGTATATATATAATTTTATTATATTTATAATTTTCTAGACTAAATGATAGATTGATTAATAAAGAAATTATTGGCATATGAATTAGAGCCCGACCGATATATCGGTTGGCCGATGATGTCAGTTGATATTATCCTTTCACAGATATGTCGGTATCATCACTTACGTTTACTGATATGAAATCTTTTATTGTACAGAATGAACAATGCAGAAACAAAAATAAGATTTAGATAAAAATTGTGTTTAATTTCTTAATTCAAATTCTATATAATTTGGTTGTATTTGTGATTTCTTAATTTTTAGTTTATTAATAGTTATTTACGATAAAGTTTATAGTTAAACTAAAAATCTAAACTAAAATATCAAGCCTCAATTACATTTCTCTGTCATTAAGGTATGATAACGTTAATGATATCGGCATCGGCCCCCAAAAATCCATATTTGTCCGCTCTAATATGAATCACAAAGAAAATAACATTTAGTTGCTGTCTTACAAGATTTTATGAGACTGCACTGTGCTGTGTAAGGGTTTAAAGCTCTACCACTGTTGAAAGGGTTCTGCTGGAAGATCACCGTCTCCAGACACAGTTCACAAGTTGATATTCTGCTAAAGATCGCATGTGAGATAACTAAGTGCACCGCTCACGAGCCTTCAGGGTGTGGACAACAAGACAACAACTTCCGGTGAAACCGTGAGCAAGCCTGACTGAAACTGTCTCTTTCCAGGCACAGCGGTGTTGACACCAGACACTGCACGACTAAATCATTCATGCACACAGCGACTGGCCCCCTCTGTCGGTCTGTCGACTCATTTATGCAGCTGTTGCACCACTTTACATTTCACCTCACCACTGTCATTACCTCAAGTGTTGGGAGTAAAGGCGACTCGACTACTACCTTGTTGTTTGGCAAGTCAACCGAGAGGCTTGGACAACAGAGAACAGTAGCGGGACAGTTAATCATCGACTGGGGGCAGACCGAGTCATTCATTGTACACTTCACCATGCTTACTACGAAATGAAAAATATAAATATAGTAAGGCCTTAAATTCACAAATGACACTGTCATTGTACAGGTATTTCAACGGCAGACAGACCTTCATGAACCCTGCACCCAAAAACACGTTTACAGCGGCTCCACGGCTGAGATACGGCCGAGAGAGAGAGAGAGAGAGAGGCAGACCTGCAGAGTCAAATGAAACCAGAGAAGTACATGACTTCCTTGTTTGCATACTTGGAGAGTTTCAGGGTCGGGGAGATAAAAGTAGTGGGAACATACACAGATTAGAGAGCAGGTGCACGGCTGTGGGACAAAAGAGGGTTTCACCGAAAAGTCGTTCACACTGCTGCAGGTCAAGATTATAAATGTTATTGAAACACTGCATCACGTTGTCAAATGAGATCTTACTGATAAACAGGACATTATTGCACATATTCACAACTGCTACAATTAAGATCAAGTATCTTGATCGAAAGATGGGATGAAGTTCACACATTGGATCAATGAAACACGTGTCCCCGTGTGTGAGAACTGTTCTTGTCCGTGTGCACTGGAGACACTGATCATTGTGAAGAACCTTTTAAAAAAAGAATCCTCCCTCTCCCACTTCGCTCGGACTCAGCTGCTCCCGGGGCCTAGTCACAAACGACCGATTACCCCTGAAACTACCAGATCTCAAACTAGAACTACTTTTGAAAAAACAATCGTCATGAACTACAACTTAAAACCCACTTAAATCTCATATGGCAGAACCCCAGACAGGGGTGAGGTGATGTGTGGTGATGTGTGGTGATGTGAGGTGATGTGAGGTGAGGTGTGGTGAGGTGAGGTGATGTGTGGTGAGGTGAGGTGATGTGTGGTGATGTGTGGTGAGGTGAGGTGATGTGTGGTGAGGTGAGGTGATGTGTGGTGATGTGTGGTGATGTGAGGTGATGTGAGGTGGCTGCAGGCCCGGGCCCCGCGGGTCACAGCTGGAGACCGTCGCCCGCCACCAACTGCTCAAAGTTCACTCGAGGGCCGGTGTCGTCGAGTTGAAAAGCGGAACCAGGCCACACACGCACAGACGTCGACTAAAGGAAGCACTCACCTGAGGCCGCGCAGAGGAACAAAGCGAGCGACACCAGCCCGCTGACGACGAGCATGTTCGGTCCCCGGTGCTCAGACGACGCCTGCTCCTCAACTCTTCACCGACAACTGTCCCGGACAAACGAGCAGAAACCTTCCGGACAAACGAGCAGAAACCTTCCGGACAAACGAGCAGAAACCTTCCGGACAAACGAGCAGAAACCTTCCGGACAAACACTCGTCTCCGACACTCTCCCGACTCCTTTAAATCCACCGTCCGAACGTCGCCACCTGTGACAACCGACCGCTCTCACCTGAGGGAGTGCGCCCAGGTAACAACAAGCCCAGTGACTTCCGGTTATAGGATCCCCCTCAGGTGGCCGGGTGACGACAGAGAGGAAGAACCGGTCCGACCGGAACCGAACCACGGAACAACCGCGCCGACAGGAAACACGTCGGTCGATTATTACTCGACAGGTGTGCCGCTGTGACGCTGATTTTCTTCTTCTTCTCTCATATTCGCGTGTTTTCTCTTCCCTGTTCACTCGACGCTGTGATAACAAATGTCGTGTTCATTTAGCCGAACCACAAGGAACCAAAACACAACAGGCCAATATTTCATGATTTAATCAACTACTACTACTACTACTACTACTACTAATAATAATAATAATTCAAAAAAAGCACATACTTACAAATAAGCACTTAAAGCGGGTTTTGCCTATTTGTCGAATGTTTATGTACTCTATTCTTGCACCTTTTGAGTAATCTTCATAATCTTCATGGTTGACTGCACTTATTGTAAGTCGCTTTGGACAAAAGCGTCTGCTAAATGGATGTAATCTAATAATATTAATAATAATAACGATGATGATTATTATTTTTATTACTATTATCATCGTTTTTGTTGTTGTAGGCTACATGAGGTCTAATACCATACTCATTTAGAGTTTCAGTGACTGGGACAAAGCTGAGACAACAAGAAATATGTTTGATTTTGGTTGTTTTACGTCAGCTGTGGCATGTTATGTCGCCTCCTCGTCTCCGTTCTCCACCTGTGAGCGCCTGCTGGTTTCACTGCACTGCGTCCATTTCTTCTCAGTTTAAAAACATAAATCTGATGCATTTTGACTGATAGGTGTATATGTTTTTCATGTGATTTTACCCCAAAGTACATACAGCAGATATTACAGTATTGACAAAACAATATGGGCTATAATTTGTTTATTTTCTGTGGATGGGAATTGCATCAACTCAACTGAAATAATAATAAATAAATATGGTATAAAATCAATACCACCTGACCTTGTGTCATGTTATTTTTATTATTATTATGTATGGACGGAGGTCCGGCGGAATGATTGTTTGTCTATGTATTTTATTTTGTTTCTTTTCTTTTTGCCGTTCTGACTTGGGTGTACCCTGCTTCTTACCCGATGTCTGCTGAGATTGGCTCCAGCCCCCATTCGATCCTTAAAGGATAATCAATATTGCTGATGGATACTACACGGGTGCTCCTGGATGAATTACGGATGTTTAGGCAACACAATGACTCAAGTGTGAGTCAGCTTGTGTTCAATGTGGAATTAATATACTGCAACTTAAACTTGACAGTGTGTGTACATTTACAGTTGTTATTCTTCTCACTCCTCAGGATGACGAAACATTTTCACTCTGAATCTTTTTACCTCCATCTGAAGGTGTAAAATTACATGGCGTGGTTTTAAGTGTGTGGACAGTTTTTCAAGATTTGCCCCTTGTTTTAATTACAGTAAAGTACAATAGGTCATAACTTTACAACACAGCTTTATATTTTAGTCAACATTTAAGATAATAATATTTCTTGTAGAACTTAACTGGACAGCATAGAGCCCTGACTTTCCAAAAATCTTAAGAGACCAATAGGAGACTGGCTTGTCAGGTCTTATTGCCAAACGTCAGTGCAGGATTTGACTAATGCCCCTGAATGGGGGCAAATCCCTGCAGCCAGGTTACACAATCTTGTGGGTTTCTCAGAGGAGCAGAGGCTGTTGTCGAAGCAGCATATTAATGCTCATGGATTTGGAACGGTAGGCGTAACGTTCGGGTTTCACATACTTTATTTGTCTGTCCTGGCAATATGGTGCAACTATGCAACAAAATATTAATAGAAGTGCAACAATAATTGTTACACTGGAAGTGCTCCCAGATGCTTTAAATAAACAGCGCCAGAGGGATACATTTGCTGTTTTTAACCTAATCTAACCTATCCCTTCATTACGTTTTCATATTTCATATGTTTTTTGATGCATTTGCTGAATATCTGGATTTGCAGTGCTTAATGTTCATGCTTCCTCTTTTACATTCGTTGTGCTCAGGAGCACTGAACGTTGTTTTCAAAACCACATGCTCAAACAGGAAGCTCTCCTTTGCATTTTCTTTCACATTGGTGTTTTTCTTCATGTCTGCATGAAACTGCAATAACTTCTTCCTTTTTGACACTCCAGTACAATCGGATACGACCCAGTGACACCTTCTCGGGACAACCAGTAACTCGAGACAAGCGTGTCAGACCTCATGCATATACACACTTTAATTAACATTCAAACATTATATTTGTCGGTGGGGAAAAAGTGCCTCAACGCGCAGTTCCATGTTTCATTTTGGTTGGCTAGCCTCAAGTGTTCAGTTCAGTTTACCGTCATCATACAACAACACAAAGTCCAGCAGTGCTTTCCAGTGCATTTAAATGATTGTGCTTTACACGCCACCTACTCAACTATTTACATGAGTAAAAAAAAAAATCTTTTACATAATGAGAGGAAACATTGCACCATAGAAAGCATATTCATTGTAAATTCATAAATAGGACCATCAATGTGGATCTGACCTATAGCCCTCAAAGACATACTGCATGAGCCTCCGCTGAACATGGATCATGTGTCTTAGGCACGAGTGAAAGGCAAATTAAACACTGAGTTTGTATTTCAGCATTGTACATTGTCTCCTTAGAAAAGACTATAAAGAGACTTTATTGCTCATGCATGCGCCATTAATTAGTCGAAAAACTGTATTAAAGTTTTTGTTTCTCTGCTCGTCATCAGATTAAACCCTGCCAAAGCTAAAGGTGCTGCCCTGCCCAGTTCATATCGACTGATACAACACAATCTTCCACCGGAGGACCTGTGTGGCACAAGGTCGCCTATATCTCCCCTCATTGTTTGGCAGCCAAGAAGAGACACGGGGGACAGATTTCCGTCGGGCAAAATAGATTGCTTATTTTAAAGAGCGATGCAAGTCAGCAATAACGTCACGTTGCGGAGCGCAACGCTGCATCACCACCGAGCTGGGAAACTTAAATTGCTGGACAGCAAAGCAAAAGCAGTTTTTTAAAAATCGTTGTCATCCCTCCGATTTTGCAGCCCTCGTTGATAGTTTTCAGGCTAAAGATCAATATATTTCATTACATCAAAGCAATTACTGAGCATAGATATTAATTATATAGAATATAGACTCTCAATTTTAGGACTAAGTCATATTCATGCTTTTAGCTCATCACCCTGTTGTCTAAGTCTGTCAGAAACAGATCCGGATCCAACAGATTTCTTTATACTGTGCATTTCCACAACTGATTATATGTGAGAGTGCTTCAGAGTATACTGTGTGTGCAGTAGTACGTGTGCTTAGTATTGAGAGCATGATGCTGAGTATGCAGGCCTGTCACATACCAAATGCAGTGTATATCGTACATACATTCAGTTCCGCTCATTGCACATTGTGCATACACACAACTGGTGGGGAGGCCGATGGCAGTCACCGGGTGATTATGGGTGCAGTGTTAACGAATGCTGCAGGTTGGCGCCTCGTTCACAGCCAGTGAATTTCCAGCAGCAGGAGAAGTGTCATCAAGGTCAGCAGTAGGCCACTGCAGCTTTGTAATAGGACACTCCACGCTGAGCAGGGGAGGAGGAGCTCTGCAATAAGACAGAATAATGCAAGTTTCAGAAGGAGGAGCGTCTTATTTGGCAGCCACACTTTTGCGTGTAAAAGAGGCCCAACATGATATGCACAGCTGTAGCAAACAATGTGCGTGAGCACACACAGCTTACTTTTCTCGACCACGGAGGTTTTGGTTGCTGTGCCTGAGTTGGTCTGCCTGATGTTGCAGGTGAAGTTGGACTTGCCGTTGGGCAGATTTTTGAACAGCAGGCGACAGTTGTTGCCCGGAAAGATGCGGGCTCTGGCCCGCTTCTTGAAGGGGGCGTGCTGCTCCTCGTCTGGGTCGGTGGTGTCAAGGAGCCTCTCGCCCTGGGTGTACTTGCAGAAGGCCTCCGGCGACTCACCGGACAGTGCATATTTGCAATCCATCCTGAGGTGGTGCTCGTCTATTGAGCAGTAGTTCAACTGAATCACCTTCTGGGCCGATGCAAAGCCTAGTGTAACAGTATGACACAAAGAGATGATCAAGTATTTACCAAATCTAATAATAATACTTATCATCAATATCAGAAGATGATAAATAGTCAACATTCAAGGGAAGAAATTAGCAAATATCCTCTATGCACAATATTTATACAAAAAATAGGTCTTACCAAATAGTAAAATTGTGGTAAGGAGGAACATTCTGCTAACTTTCCTGAAAGAAACAAAAAAAACCCAACAAGAAATAATCAGAGCAAACCCAAAGCAAGGCATTTACTTCACAGCAGAAGCTGCTCGTGCCTTTTAATTTGCTTCAACGTCATTACATTATTGAGGTCCTGAAAAAATAAAGCTGACTATGCTGTAGCAACCTTTTGTTTGCGTGGCGCAAACCTACTGCACTCTCACCTTCATTCATGCATTTGCTTTAGTGCTGACTCCAGTGTTCAGACCAAAGACTTCGTCCAATATAAAAGAAAGAAAGAAGACCGTTCTGTGTAACTCAGATTAAAATACTGTAGTTTCATCCTAGCTCCGATTCAGCATATAACAGTACATGAATCATTCTCACCTTGTCTGATGCAGTTTGAGCTTTCCCCAGCGCTCTGCAGTGTGATGCCAGGGGTAGATACAGTAGAGGTCGGCTTATAGAAGAAACATAGGAGAGAGGGAGGGGGACTGAGAGAGAAGGGAGGGGGAGAGAGAAGGTGGGAGAAAATGCTGCTCCGGTGGACTTCGGGGACGTCTCTCTGTATTGTATAAGGATTTTTATTGATTTAATTTTTTTACCCACTGATTTAACAGAGGAAAGAGGCTCACATGTCAATACACAAACCTCTGGCACCGTGTCAAAAAAAGGAAACATTGTAATGAGGGTTTGATCAGCTGAGACACCTCAGCAGCTCTTCTACGTTTCATCATTCAGCGTGCAGGAAATGCCTGTCAGCACTTTCTCAGCTACTTTTAACAATATATGTCATAACGTGGACATTTTAAATACAAACACACTGACAATTTAATTAAATACGGCATTGAGGATCTTTTATACTGCATTTTTCTTTCTCAGCATAAAGTAGGAAAGCACGTCATAAAGGAAAAACTAAATAACACAGGATGATACAACTTTGTGTTTGAGTATTCTGGTTATAGGCCTATAATCAATAACTATATATTAATGTAACACAGAAGCATAGTGCTGAAATTAGACTGCAGGGCTATATTGAGGCCATGACTGATGCAGAGTAGCATCACACTGAGTTCACACTAAATTTTAAAACACATCATTTGCTCTCCACCAGTATTAAGATGACATTTTTAGCTCAGGTCAGATGCTGTGTGGCAATAAATATCGAGAAGACTTGTACAAGTTGATCTGATCAGTTCTGTTTTGTATTTAAGTGAGATGGTTCTTTTAGATTTTTACATTAAAAATAACCTTGAATATTTATCTAGACTATGTTTACAGCCATGTCATTTCATCATGACGTCATTAACACCATATGATGATGCGGTTTATTTAAATAAGATGTATGCATAGTATTATGTATCTAACCTTGTTGGTGGCAATAGTTAAAACGACTACACTATATCACACCATTTTCTGACACCATGGTAACGCCATGATGCTGTCACTTTTCGAGCAATAGGATGCAGAGATGCCTCCAAAAAATGTACTTCATCATATTATTTTATGTGACTTCTCCGCAGTGTCACTTCCTTATTTTCTGATCAATATAACCTTTTATTTGTCTTGGAAAATGTTTGTTTCAGACCAAACATTTGTTGCCCTTGACCTTTGACCTTTCAACCTTTGCATGATCAGCTCCAAGTTTGTTCCATGTATTTTTGAGTATTTTCTACACACAGACACACACACACACACACACACACACACACACACACACACACACACACACACACCCACACACACACACACACTTTGCTGTGCGCACAGGGTATCAAATTCAATTCCGCCTTAATAAATCCACTGTGCTTGACCAACTGTGTCCTCTGTATCCTCCTCATCCTCTTCCCTCTGCTCATCCATTTTGTCAAGGTCCTTCCTCGACAGTTGCTGAGCAAGGACACTGGCAGGACTGCTGCTGAGGGCTCTGACGGGCGCAACCACGGCGAACAAGGAAAAAATAGAGGACATTTGCCACTTTACACTGCATTTGTTCTATTTTTATTCCGTCTCTCCCCTCTGACTATCAGAGGCAGGGGGAGCAGGAGCAGTGATTCCTGACAGAGGATCTCATTCGAGATTCTTTTGTGTCTTTGTGATACTGCTGCTGAGACACTAAGGATGAATAGAGCCATCACCTATTCTTCCTTAATGATGTACATTATACTATGAGTTCTATACTAAAGTAATACTATCAAAGTATTGATGGAGTCGCTGCTTAAAACGCTGCTTAAAACCCTGGTTAGCATGTTTATTTTCTAGCATCTCTCTCACCCTTTATGGATCTTCCTCTTAACATTTGTCTGCCTGATGTTACATGATTCATGTGAGCAGGAACACTTGGTAAAAGCAGAATAGTGGTACACTACAGTTTTACATGATCCGTTACATAGTAAGCCCCCCCCCCACACACACACACACATACACTTGTGTTGGTTGTTTCCCACACATGAACGCATGGCACACAGCTGCTGGGTCTTTGGTGTTCAGCTCCACAGTGGATCCTCCCCCGGGCAACATCTGCTTAAATGATGTGTTTCATAATGTGACACCTCCAATTCTGGTCGACAGATTTATATTATAAAAATCTTCTTAAAATCAAATCCTATGAATACAATTTCCCAGTGAACCAAAACACAATGTAAAGACATTGTATGTGTGTATTCTCAGGCCTGCTTGTATTCAAAAAGAGTATCAAGTACATCTATCTATCTATCTGTCTATCTATCAATCTATCTATCTGTCAGTCTGTCTGTCCGTCTGTCTGTCTGTCTATCTGTCTGTCTGTCTGTCTGTCTGTCTGTCTGTCTATCTGTCAGTCTGTCTGTCCGTCTGTCCGTCTGTCCGTCTGTCTGTCTGTCTGTCTGTCTGTCTGTCTGTCTGTCTATCTGTCAGTCTGTCTGTCCGTCTGTCCGTCTGTCTGTCTGTCTGTCTGTCTATCTGTCAGTCCGTCTGTCCGTCTGTCTGTCTGTCCATCTGTCCATCTGTTTGTCTGTCTGTCCATCTGTCTGTCTGTCTGTCCATCTGTCTGTCTGTCAGTCTGTCTGTCCGTCTGTCCATCTGTCTGTCTGTCTGTCTGTCTGTCTGTCTGTCTGTCCGTCTGTCCATCTGTCTGTCTGTCTGTCTGTCCATCTGTCTGTCTGTCTGTCTGTCTGTCTGTCTGTCCGTCTGTCCATCTGTCTGTCTGTCTGTCCATCTGTCTGTCAGTCTGTCTGTCCGTCTGTCCGTCCGTCTGTCTGTCTGTCTGTCAGTCTGTCTGTCCGTCTGTCTGTCTGTCTGTCCGTCTGTCTGTCCGTCTGTCCGTCTGTCTGTGTATCCATTTATATATCTATCTTTTTTACTTCATTTTTTTAAAGACAAGGGAGTTTCTTTTGTTATTTGGTTTCTTAATTCACCATCAAAACTATACTAAATGCTATACAAAGGATTGCACAATAAAAGCTTCCTGTTTTTTGTTTTTTTTTGTACAAGTCTTGGTCTATTGAATTCATTCCCTAGGGGACAACATCCCCTTATGCTGATGGAAGATTAAAAACAACAAGAACAAAAAATCACCTGAGATAACATATTACTCATATATGAGTAATATGTTGCCTCACACAAACCTGTTTCTTGTCTTTCACACTAGATGCCACCAAAACGTTGATTGCTTGGTCACTTTAGTGGTGGTGCCTCCAGTATTGTCCTGCAGAGGGAACTCTTCTTTTGCACCAGATAACCCCCCTCTTTACGTGAATTACGGATAAGAATGGTGGTAGCTGGTAAAGCAAATAGATTGGCTGTTTTCCATTATGTAAAAAAAAAAGTCCAAAGCTCCAGTTCCCTGTGGATCAAACCCAATGTAAGCACACGAGCCTGCTGCAGCCCGCAGCTGAACTTGACTCATACGCGAGGGAGTGATGAAATCTCTGCTCAGTGATAAATGTTGGAGTTCCTTTTCACTCCAAATTCCACAGCTTCCCGATCCGATCACACCCAGAACATGACTTTTTTTTTTAGATTGATTTCCTTTCTTTGATTCGAGTTTAACAACCGCGGTGTGTGTGTATATGTGCAAGTGTGTGTGTGTGTGTGTGTGTGTGTGTGTGTGTTTTGAGTGAGAACGCACAAGTCTCAACTGCGTCCCATCCGAGAGCTGATGCTGCTGCAGCTCTGCGCTCCGACGCACAGGCGCAGCTCCAACTCGAGACAGGGACCGAGCATCCTCCGGTAAGAGCGACACTCCGCATCTGCAGGAACACACACGTCGACATATGATCAGGTCCCTTTTGCATGTGATGTGTGCGTAATGTGTCCGCCCGGCGCAGTCATCTGCGGCATGGGGGCGAAATGCGCGTATAGCTGCAACCCAGGAGAGAGGAGAGAGGAGAGAGCGGGGCACTTTGCTGCAGTGCAGAGACACCGCAAGGGCGTAGTCCCGTCTGGGCTGCAGGCAGAGCCGCGCACATCCAGGCGGAACACGGCACTCGGACGCGCTTTTGTGCTGCATGTTGCTCTGCTGCAAAGTGTGTCTCTGTAGATTCTATTGGATCATATTCTGTGCGTCTGCTTTCAACCGCTGCTGGTACTCCGGGGCTGCGTGTTCAACTTTCTCATGTCCGTCCCATGTCGGACTCTGCCAGGTGACGACGCGGTGCGGGGCTGATTGATCGGAGTCCGTCGGGCCGACGCACATCACCACCACCGGCACCATGGAGCTGCAGCTGCTCACCGCGGCCTGGTTCCTCCTCGGCAGGATAGTGATAACGCATCAAACTCACAGTACGTGTGATCCTGCGTCCTCGTCGTGGATGATTGTCACACTCACATGTCACTGATGCGTCTGGTGAAGGGACACACACACGCACACACACACACACACACACACACGCGCGTGTGATTGGTACAGTAATGTTTCATCGGGATTATGTGTCCAAATGAATAAGTTTAACAAAGACGACCGCTTCATAACCAAATCCTGGAGTTACTTCCAACCGATTGGCGCTGGTTTGAAGCTGGGAAGAGGTTAAACGAGGTCACGGCACCAGGTTGCGTCATCCCAAAAGCTCTGTATGACATCACCCACTTGGACTTTTTTATTAATTTTCAGCATAGTGAGTCACAGCTGATGAAATTTGTAATCATTGATAATGAGAAACATGCTCATGTTGAAATGACAGAATATCTGCAAAGACCTGAGACAATAACAGTCTGTATAAAAGAACACAAAATAACAATATAACAATTTTAGAAACTGCTAAAACTCAACTCATCATTAACTCAAATGTTATTTCACAAATTGTTTTGTTTTAAGTGAATTTTCATTTTAATAATAAAATGTTGTTTTTTAAAAAATAATAATGATATTAAGAATAAGAATAATGAGGGTTTTAATTACATTTTCATTCCATCATTTCATATAAATTCCATTTATAGCCTAGCTGGCTGACTAGCATGACGAGGACGAGGCACTTTGAACATGATTTCCATAAATACCTGCTTAAACAAAACAACAACAATATCAGTGTTCACAAACACACACATGCACGCACATACACACATGCGCACACAAATGAACATCCAAAACATTCAGTAAAACCAGTAATTGAGGAAATGCTATCTCACCATTTACAATGGGGAAACACCAGAGGCAGAATCAGAAAAAAGACTTCAAGAATTCAAAAAAGATATATAAAAAAGAGGATAAAATAATTAGAGAATATATGTATTTAAGTGAGTAAAATCAAAAATAAAATATAGTGCTTTGAAAGGAAAACAATACACAAAAATGATGAGATGAAATTCAATTGGAGGCCAGACTTGGAGTTTGCTTTTAAAAATATCAACAAACTTTTCCGTGTTTTGAGTGTAATCCATCTTTTGTCGGCGCTCTTAACAGTAGCAGTGATTCACATCCTGTTTGCATCTCTTCCAGTGAACTCGGTGTATACGTATCTGTTCACTCCGCGTGGGCCCCAGATGTTTCCGTGTCTAACGTACATGGAGAGGAACGTCAGGGTGGACTGTGAGTTTCCACCCACCTACCAGGTCCCTGGGCCCTACTGCGAATACCGGCAGGACAGTCGGCTGGTGGGCAGCACGTACCCCAACGCCGTGGTCTACGTGGCCACCGAGGACCGCAGGAGGAGCAACGTCAGCCTGGTCACTCCCAATCTGTGCCGCCTCACCTGGGCCCCGATGGCCGATGAGAAGCCTTACACCTACACCTGCCGGGTTTACCAGGGCAGCAGCTGGAAAGAGAACAGTATGGCCGTGCATCACAGTGAGTAGAAAAAGAATGGCTCGTTACGTGGCCCCAACACACCGGCTCAAACAATGTCTAAACTCATGCTCTGCTCTGTCGCAGGGATCCTGCCCATCTGCTCTGCAATCAGTGTTATGTTCAAATCTGCGCCGTGGCTTTTGTGCCTGGTGATGTCACTTCCTGTGGCCGTGGGTCTCCTGAGTCCATGAACTCTCACCCTCACGGGGTAACGACGACGCGGCAGACGGGTTTACATGACTCTTGACTCACACCAACATGACGCCTGGTGGTTGAAACGATGCGGGAGGGTTTTCTTTTCCCCCCATTATTTTAATTTTAGGTAGAGAACAGTAGCCATGACCCCCACTACAAACTAAATAAGACTGAATGAAATCAACTTCTCATTGAGCACTGAACTACTGTTTCGAAACGTGTCTTTGTTGACCTCATTGTACCTTTAACGCCGTTGTCTCACAATGCTATCAAAAGGAGAGAGGAGTCGTGGGGTCATCAACATAAACAAGCAAATGCAACAGTGAACGCCTTTCATTTTCTGTTATAATTGTTCATTTAAAATAGATTAAAAAGAGCAGATAACAGTCTTTTTGAAGTGATGACTCGATAAGGTCTCCCTTGTAAATAAGATGGGACCCATCTGTATCAATCAATTCGTCAATGGCCCAATAAATATTCATTTTGTGGTTTGGGATTTCTTATTGCTAACCTGAACACAAATGAGTTAAACTCTACTGTATACACTGACATATAAAGTGGAGATCTTCCCTTAACACATACAGTATTTGGTGCTGCTGCAATATACAGTTAAATGTGAAAACATACAAATCCCTTTTATTGGATGTATTGTGCAATCAAAGGATTCATTGAAGAATGAAAACTCGCCGCTTTTTGACTGTCATTGTTTAAGTTGCATTGTGTTGTTATGTTGTAAAAGTCACAACACTTTGCTCATCTACACTTACAGTACTGTATGTAACCTACATTGGTATCCAGATGTATGTTTTGGCTTTTGAATAATAGCGATGAATAACTGCTCAGACACTGCCTTTCTTGCAAGCAATGCGTAACCTCAGACAGCTTCAGTACCTTTAAAATAGAATTTCGAAGGTTTCTGGATTCACCTGCTTATATAAAACAGCAGCTCAAATAAAAAAACGGTTTTATTTTATTTTTAACCCCCTTGGAGAGCAATAAGACAAACCCAAAACATGATTGGGATGATTATTCCTTACACGAGGATCATCGCAACTAGCCTCAAATGTCGGCGCACAATGTTTCACTCTGTGAAGAAGACATGTAGATGTGTCACCGTCTGATATGGAAGAGCTGGATCTTTTAGGGCTGCAGCCTTCCAGTCAGAGTGACACCGCAGCTGAATCAGTGTCCCACCTAGATGGACAGATAATGCCAAGATAATATTTGGTAAGGGCGAAAGATGGTGGAGGTTATGATGTCTCACACAGCAAATATGCACTGTGTTAACCCGGGCATGTTCAAATTATGGCAACGCTCTTCTCCTGTACGCATGTGTGAATTAACACAGTATCAAAAAAGTATTGTAGCCTTGTTTTGTTGTTATTTTTCCAAGGTTGCTCCATTTTAATGTTTCATGTTCACTTAAGTCAACTTTAATGCTGTTTTTTAAAATATCACACTTACAAATGAATATTTTGTCCTCAGTGCATTTCTTCTTTATGTTGCCGTCATTTTCCGACGCTACGCCGCACAGTATATTTTGCACAGTATGCCTACTTGTAATAAAAACGTAATTATATTTTCCAAATAGACAAGTCAGCTAATTTCATTTGACTCTATTACCAAATGATTACTAAAGGCTATAGCAAAACCATAGTAACAAAATAAAGGTCATGCACAGTAAATCTGTGTTTCTGTGTTTTCTCTTGTTACTGTTTGAGATAATAAAAAATATAAAAGAACATTTATGGTCAGAGTTCTTTACAGACATGACAGAGAAGTCTCTTAACAGTGAGGACGGTTCAAGGCGATGAAACTGACACAGACAAACAAACGTGCAGAGTTTATATCTCTCTCGTGGTAACACACAAACACATGATGAGACACTATAGACTTGTTTCTTTCCTTTCATTCATTTCAGTTTCTAAGATAGAGGCTCTCTCAGGTGTTCACTGTCCATGGGCTTTATACCGTATCGGTGAGCAAGTGATGCATGTTATGGACAAGACCAAAAAAAAAAAAGGTATGCATAGATAATCTCAGCAAAATCTCAAACCACAGTCGACCTTCTGTCCCTGACGCTGTCAAAAACAATTAAAACAACAGACAGATCAGCTCTCAGACCGCACAGTTTGTCAGCACACACACATTTCTGTTTGAAGCTATTTCACCAAACATGGAGGTGCAGTTGTTTAGTTTTTTTTGTGCTGGTGCTTACACTTATTATCCTGCAGGGGGAGCTGTTGTTTTACTCGAACATGTAACATAATGTACTACCATATACTCACACTATTCAAGTTATACAGTTGAGCTCCCGTGTGCATCAGGTTCTAGAGCTCTTTTTGACACTGCAGGGGAAAAAACCCACTGATGCAATCAATAATATTAATGATTAATAAGTACTATTTAGTTCCAGGTGGCTGCTCTTAAGCACGCTCACGCCAGTGGAACATTTAAACTGAACTCAGCCACCATTGATGTTATTGTTTACATCTGTGCAGTGGTGGGAAGTGACAAAGTTCATAAAATCTTTTGTTATTTCATTACTATTTACATTTTATGCTACTTAATACTTCTGCCACTTCCTCTCAGAGGGAAAATTTATAACCTTCCTGTACTAGTTACTTTGCAAATGTGCAGGTCAGTTCATAAAAGGTGCATTGGTAATGATTAATATGTATATGTAGTGTAAAAAAAAGTTAAAATTACCTTCGCGCTAGCTCACACACTGACGCATCGGCTGGAGTCTGCAGTCAGGTCGGCGTGATCAAATCACATGATGTGTCTTTTTTTATTAAGTTACTATGTCAAAGTGAAATTTTTGTTACTGTCTGGTCATGTCTTCAGTGTTGTGTCTGGAAAAAAAAGATATCAAACATTGGCAAGGTAAAGCTTTTGTTTAGTGGTATTCGTTCAAAATAGGAAAAAATAGATTCATTTGATGATAATGTCCCAGTTCTCTCAAGATGTTTTAAGCAGAAATCCAGATAAATTGAGGATCACTCCTTCTGTTTTGTTGTAGCCTCCAAGCAGCACATGATATTGACCAAATTGACACAGTCTCATGTCTCTTATGCAACTTACTGTTTGTTTTGATGAGAAGCTAAAATCAAAGGGCTTATTCGTAGAAAAATGTACATAACTTCTGATTTTCATTAGTAAGAATGTTTTGAATTGTTTTCCCTTATAGCCAAGGCTTCAAAGAACAGCTTTCAAGAGTCTGTCCAGTGTGTCATTATAATGAATGTCTGTGAGATGCAATTTCCGTTTTGTTTTTTTCTTTTGTCTTCATGGTCATATAACTATTTATACATTGATGTGACATCACTGCAGTATACACAATCTGATAGCCTAGGTTGTCCTGAAAATAGATGTATATAATTTGACTGTACATTACAGGGTTGAGGTTTGACAAGCGTTATTACACGAGATGGCGCGGCGGACCAAAAATAGGAAAAAATGGCTGATAGAGAGAGAGAGGTGTTACAGTTGTTGAGGGGCCTCATGCATGAAAAGGGAATTACAAGATTGACTCCGGATGAGCAGCTCTACCTGCAGCACTCAGGCTTTTAGAGAAATGTCTTCTGAAGGCACATGTGTAGCAACTGACAGTGTGACCTAACACTAGTGGTAGGTCACACTGCGCGCATTTGTTCGGACACATTTCTGGTAGGGACTAGGAGTCACATTTTAGTAATCTTCCAATTGCGATTGGTCACACTAGAGTGAAGCTAAAGCTAAAGCAGAATTTGCAGCCGTGCGACCAACCTGATTTTGCCGCTCAAGCATAATGTGATTTGACTGATCAGCAGGCTGCTGCCAGGTTAACGTCATGATGAATTAATCTTTGTCCTGGCCCCACTCTGAGAAACACAAGGATGCATTGCTGCTCTGATGCTGCGTGTGCATGTGCATACTGTGTTTTACATTAGCAAAGCTCCAGTGACCCAAACTACCTAATTTGCTGGCTCTGCGCCAGGGCTGCAAGGATAAATTAGTCCGGCCCCGTCTTACGGTGCCCCTCCAGGCCACCGGCCCCCTGTGGGAGAAACCTATGAACATGGCATTATGGCAGGAATAATCTAATTCAGCTCTGTGCTGCATTAAACCAACATCCATCTTCCACGCCATGCAGATGTGAATAGAGGTTTTGCTGCGTTTTCGATGAGTCAATTAGGAGCATCAAGAGCACAGCAGGACACCTTTAAACTGATTCCGTGCCATGGGGTAATATTTGTGTAACAGCAGATCTTTTTTCTCGTATTTGCTGTACTGCACAAAACCCTCAACATTCATTCACTAAAACAAATGTTTGCAGTACCTATGTTGAATATATGATTGATGATACATTTGTGATTAATTATAGCCATAGTTCCCCTAACAGTCTATAATCCTTTTGTTGTTATTTCATTCCCAGAATTTTACACCAAGTCTTAGGGATGGGGGGGGAGGGGCTTTAGCAAACTGTATGAACATGACAATGTTGTTTGGGATTTGGTAGAAGAGGAGATTGGCAGCCATTGAGAAGCTGACAGATCTGCAGGAAGTGATGCGTGGCTCGTGTCGACACGTAGAAGAGTCTCCAAGGAATGTGTCCAACATTTGTCGAATCCACGCAGGAAGAAGACTGTTTTGAAAGCAAAGGCCCTGCACAGTATTAGTATGGTGTACCTACTGTAATAAAATGCTCGGTGAGTGTGGCCAATATACCAACCGTCCCTCTAGTCTCCAGCTTCCTTTTGTCTTTTGACATTTATGTGTCGGGTTCATAAAGGCCCGGTATAGGCCATAGTTGAGCAGTGGTTCCTATTTTATGTGGGCCATGTTACATGTTTTGCAGCCAATGAGGCAGAGAACATGTGGCTGAGCGAGCGTTCCCACTCAGCCACCCACCTAGCTCCTCCTAACACACTTTATTGACCAGTCAGGCAGGAGAGGTGACCCGAAGGCTCTGGAAACAACAACCACTTAGGCAGTTTATCTCTCTCCCCGCAGTTGAATGGCTCTCATTGTGTGTTTAATTGTGTGTGAAGACGGCTGGGTGTGTAACTATTAAGAGAATACACTGGACAAGCGAGTGACGGAAGAAGAGCGCACGCTCATATCTTGAGTTGAGTCACACAAAGTGAAGTAGAATGCATTCATTTATGACAGAGAGGCATTTGAGTTTGCTAGTACCGACAGAAGAATAGGATCTTTCATTGACAAGAAAAATTAATAATTGTTGAATAGTCAATATTGATATTTTCTAAAGGATCTCTTTGTCTGATTGCTGCTGTTAAACAAAGCTGTAGACAGTGAACGTTGCTCCTATACAAACAGTGTGGCCTTTTTCCACACAAGAAATGAATCTGCTATCTGTGACATCACGTTTGTCATGTTTGACGGAGACTCAAGTGTAAATAAATGTTGAGATACTACAATGTCCTACTTTCTCTCTTGTTCCATTTGGTGTTCCATTAAGATGCGTGTATATATATATATATATATATATATATATATATATATATATATATATATACCGTATATATATAAATTCCCTGTACTCAATACCTGTTAGCTGGGCTTCTTTCATATTACAGAGGAGAACTGTGAGCCTGGCAGGTGGGACCAGGGAGTATGAAAAAGGCGATGGCCTTTATTCATAGTCCAAGTGATCATACACAGGGAGTGAGAACAGAACAAGCTATTTCAAAAACAGGCTATGCTACACAAAGAGGAACACAAGAAAGCATGTCCACATAAGGGCAGTGGTGACAATCTGACAAGAACAGAGCAGACTATGTAAAAAGGACAAGAACTAATCAGGTAACAGGTAAGTCGTTATCAAGTAACCAGGAACTGCAACAACTGTAAAAACAAGACAGAGCCAAGACAAAGACAAAATAAGACATAAGACATTTTAAAAAGTTCACTAGCAGGATCTTACAAGAATGAACTCCAGGTGGCAACAAAATTGGCCAAATGGAATATTATCAACTTTCAATTCACAATTGTTTTTGCTGAATTCTTTGCTGCCATAAAACAAAAAAATGATCAGTTTCCTGAGGTTGTGGGTTGCAGCCTGCTCATGGTTTGAATGCTCAGCTTAGCCAGCCCAGGAACTTAGAAGTGTCATTATGCAATTGAGCTCGGTGAGAACTACAACTAATATAAAAGTAGGTATGAAGGATGTGAATAAGGGGTAAACCTGAACATGACAACTGATCGGAGACACAGGCCACAAACGAGGCCACATCAGGCACTCAAATCGGATTATACTAAACCACGAGAGGACAGGCAGTAGACGTACACATGGCTGAGAATCCAACAACCCTCTATATACCCCACTATGTATATGTCATGTAGAGACCAGAAACACGCCGGCGGAGGCTATGACAACAGATTTTTTATCCTTTCCCGGCCATTTGGATCAGGTACAAACGCCTGGTTGGACGACTCGTTGTATGACCTCATTTAGTTGAAGCATACGGAGGCCTTAAGTTACCCTAAGTCTGTTTTAATGGTTTCCATTTGTATTAATTAGGGAAATGTTTAGATCTATTGCAACACACCCCTGTCAAGACCCAAACTGCTGGAACCTCGGTCACAGCTCACTCAATGCCAGTTAGCCAAGAAACTGCAGAGACTGAATGAGTCACCTCAGGAGAAGATGAAAATGAGTCCTGATAGGAATCAAAAGTCATGGAGAAGTCTAATCGTGGGCCTGCCGCCGGCTGATAACCTGGAACCTAACAGTATAGGCAGTGTGTTAGAGGCACAGGGTTTTTTTTGTTTCATGGCTAATTGATGTAATCAGTGAATGAATCAGCAATTACATTTATTCATTCATGGCCCTTCCTGCAAGTAAATGCTCAGATGTAATTTACGTCAATAATCTCTCTCAATGGTTTTCTTTTACTGCTGAAAGAAACACACACACGCCTACACACACACACACACACACACATTCATACGAGGTGAAGAATTCAGCACTGCTTAAATCACCAGCCTGAGATATGACGTGACACCTGCATCGGTGAATCTAACAGTAACTACCTCACATTGGCGTAGCGGCGGACGCGCTTACCACAAGGCCGAAGCCCCTGGGTCGTATACATGTGTCACGTCTGTTAAGGTGTCGCGGAGTGATGTTTACAAACTGCACACACACAGTGTTGTGTGACGAGAACCGCATTTTCTGACAGCCAGGTGGCCGCGAGAAAATATTTGCTGAATTTTACAAAAAGTGTATTGGAGTAAAATCCCTCACTGCCCCTTTAATGCCTCACTCCTCACCACCAGCATCACTGTTTTGAGATGCTCTGGTGCAGTGTTACATAGAGTCATGGCTTCAAATTATAATAAGTCAGATTGTTGCACTCTTGGTCCTCCCAAAACCCACTAAGCAGTCTGTAAAGATCTTCCAATAGACTCTGAATGAGGTAAGATTACAACTAAACTGCATTTTTTCAAAAAATACCTGGATGGGAATATTAGAAGCAAAAAAAGACTGTTCCTGATTTTCCTGAAAATTATTTCATAAGTTGGTGTTATGTGTACAATGTCAAATATAACATTTAAAAATTAATTAAATTATTCTTGAATATGAAACGCAACAGACTCAAGTACTTTTTCCAAGTTTAAACTCATTTTTGCATGGTAGCTATGCGGACCCATTATTAAAATGCTCCCATAACATATTCATTTCTAATAGGATTCGATCATTCTAGAAGTAGGACTTTTATACAACAACACAACTAAATTCTGTTTTGACTGAACAGGCTACATGGTTATGGCCGTATAAATAGCAAAACACTTTTCAGGATCATCATGTCGACGTAATCTAAGCTTTACCCATGTAATATTTAACCCTGTTTTAGTCAGGGTTTGGGGTGAGTCAGTATGATGTGGCATGAAATTACAGAAACCGAAAAGTCATATTAAAAACAAACTGGAGAAGTTGGCATGTTGGCAAAAAAAGCAGTCTTTTCAAAATGTATGACTTCACACAAATGTTTAATTTAAAATCTATACTGTGCTGTCCAATAACATTTCATATAGACTAATGGCTATAATCCTTAAGCATAAGAAAAAAAGAAATTCAAAAACAGATGAACAGGTCCAAATACAACTTGTTTCAACATTAATCAAAATATGTTCAAAACTGTTTGTCAAAAATGAAAATGAATTCAATAAACTGAGGAAAATGGCAGGAATCCTCCCTTCAACACTTCAGAGGTATGATATTTTGAGGTATGAGTTTTCATATATTTACTGATATAGGTTGGACTGAGATATGTAAACAACTCATTTTAACATAATCATACAGATGGGTATGGTAATATCAATATTTCAGTACAATCTTTCCAAGTCATTTAAAACCTTTATTTACAAAAATGTATTACTACAGAAAATAATATGAACAACATCGACGTAGGCACAATGAACTGGAACACGTTCTTTGAAACGGGTCTGGAAGAGAAGACATAACAACTGTACATAAACTTTGAAGTCTTAGTCAGTTGAAAATCTCCAAATTTCCCAAAATGTCCTTTTCCCGAAAGTGATGAAAACGGCTTTGATGGTAACTTAGTCACCGTGCCCCATAGCATTTTTGAAATGTTATTATAAATTCAAGCATGGCAGATTTCCCTAAGGCCACAGAGATTTGTGTAATTGTATAGAGAGATTGGAGGTTTTGGTGACAGCAACATTTATAATTAAGATGTCGAATAAGACAAAATAAGATGCCGAGACCAATTTGATAAATGCTTATGTACTTGCATGATTCTTGCACTTTTTGGGTAATATCTTCATGGTTGAATGCACCTATTGTAAGGGGCTTTGGATGAAAGTGTCTGCTAAATGAATGTAATGTAAAATGTAAATTATTCTTGATTGGTGTTCCTGTTTTCTAAACAGATCATGAATATTGCATGCAAAACAATGCACCGGGGAGCTGTGGACTACTGTACGTTAGTTGAGACTGATATGGACTTTCAGTAAACTGTCTTTAGAAGGCAAAAATGTAACTGTAATTTCTGTTCAATGTATTAATTTGATGTACAATAACATACAGCATTACAATATAATTTTACTGAAATAAGTACATACATTGTACACAGCATAGTTGCACTTTTTTTACAAGCATTGAAAAGTTCAAAGCAAGAATTCAACAGCTCCAATTGGAAAAAAAAACAATTAAATAAATATTTTCATACAGTTAATGATTGAGGAATTTATTTCAGTTAGAGGCGCAGTTTCTCACTGTTGCTGGTGAGCAGGTATAGCTGATATTGGACTTAAGCCCTCAATCTGTCAGCACTGTACCATGACAATATATAATGATATACAGTATTTGCAGTAATAATCTGCTAGGGGGTGTTGTTCAAAGGCCTATTCCTGGATATTTCTTTTTGTCACTGTATATTTCTTCTGGGTTATTTAATTCAAATTCTAACATGAATCACTATGCAGACAATACACTGGTTTATTTATAATTTAAGCCAAAAGATTTCATCAGGGATGATCATTGTGTCATCATTTGCCATTGAGGGCTGGATGCTAAAATATCTCATCAAATTTAATGCATAAAATCTGAAATTCTAGTCAGCGATTGGACCGTAGAGAACTTCGGGTTTGGCAGTTTTTTGGGGATCTGCTAGAACTTTAATCATAAGATTTTAAATGTTCAAACCATACACAGAATTTTAAGTACAGAACAAAAACCCTATTACGTGGGTAAAGACAAACTCATGTGGAAAGATCCACGCTGTTATCACTCACTGAGTATGCACATGCTACTGTGTTGGCCCCATATGAATCCAGTACAGTTTGGCCCCGAATCATATATTCTATAGATATTCTGAGATATGTATGCGCTACATTGTTGTCAGGCACTCTTTGTCTTTATTCTGTCTCATGTAATATATTGTGTTGTATACTTTAATATGCCATGAATCAAAAATACATAAATATCTACAAATTTCCAGTTTTTCACAGGCAATTGTAAACGAGACTAGTTCGCAAAGGTAGGCTTGTCTCTCATTCGGTTTGTCTCTTCAGAGCTATTATGAATTACAACAGTTGCCTTATTGTGTTTATACTGTTAGATGCTCTGGTGGCTTCTTTAGATTTACATTTTCCAGTCTCTGGATGATGATGCTGAGAAAATCTGTCAGAGAGGCAGAGAAGAAATTGGTCATAAATTAGAGACAATCAACGGAAATTTTACTCGCTGAAAGTTTTAATAGTGGTAGTTGCCTGACTAATTGTCAGTTGCCAGACTAATTGTCAGTCTCACCTTTTTTTGTGACCCACCACGGACGCTAGCCCGACACCCAGCTGTGTGTGGTGGTCTTTACCCTTTGGGGAAACCCGTGGGGTCCAGCTGCGGGGTCAAAGTTAAAGTCCAGCGCCCCGCCGTCCATGAGGGTGTCGTGGAGGACCGACTCCATGTCACATTCAAACCTCTCGATGGACATGTTGTCCAGGTCGCTGGGCAGCCGCTCCTGATGGTGACCGTGTGGGTGAAGCGAGTTAAGTTCCCTGTAGCCGTTGCCTCTGCTATAGTTCACTGAGAAATCACTGGTGTGTGCTGGGTGTCCGTGGGGCAGCTGCATGCATGTTCTCAGGCTGGTCATGCGAGGAGGGGCCCCTGAGGGACTAGTCAGGTTAGTCAGTGGGATCATGTTACAGCTATTCAAGTCTCGTGAGGTTGAAGGTCCCTGGTTATGTATAGCTTGTGGATTTACACAAGGAATTGGGTGTCTCTGCGGAAGATTCATCATTTTCACTCCACTACGACTGCCCACATGGCCCTGGCTGCTGTAAGTGGGCATTGGGCAACCTTCCCTCCCAACATGAGACACCAGTGTATCCCTACAAGGCATCATGTCCCTCCTGACATCTGCATCCGTGGTCAGCAACTCTTTGAGGAGCCCGGCAGGGCAGATATACTGGTTCTCATACGCCCCAAAGCCTGGCTTGGTCTCTGGTAGTGTCTGCAGGGGAGCAGGGGAGAGAGAATTCATCCCCAACTGGCCGTACATGCACTTTCGGTAGTCCTGCTGTGAGTGCGGGGTCAAGCCAGATGAGCTGTAGGGGCTACTCTGGAGCATGGCAGCGTTTGAAGAATGTGAGGCTTCGGAAACCAGAGGGTTTTTTTTAGGAGACAGCAGGTTCAGGTTATCCAGCAGACTCTCCATGACCATCTCGGAGCCATGTCGGCCCAGGGATCCAGCCACCTCAGACAGGCTGGGCAGGGTGGAAGTGATCTTGGTACCCACCGCTCCAGAATACATCATGTGGCCGTCAGACTCCCCCAGGTCGTCCTGCTCCGAAGGGAAAGGTGAATGGTGGCCGCTCAGAGTGCTGGCATCGGAGCTGGTGCGTGTCCTAAAGGAGCTCCAGCTTTCAAAGTCCTCGTTGCTGTGGGAGTTCGGGCTCCCCAGCCAGTTAGAGTACTGGGAACCAGGGCTGCCAGCTCCTCTCTCCACCCCTTCTTGTAGAGCCATCTGGACAGAGAAAAACAATAAAAAACCTCACACATACTGCCTCAAAAATACCAGAGTATCATTAACTTACACTAAAATTGACTGGAATTGTACCTTTTTCTTGGTTGCCCTTCCTCTGCTCTTGGCGAGCTTACTGTTGTTGTCCATGGAGGCAGCCCTGCGTCGAGGAGACTTTCCACTCTTTCCACCTTCTGGATTCAGCATCCACCAGGAGCTTTTTCCCGTCCCTTCATTCTGTATGCGCACGAACCGGCTGTGCAGGGACAGGTTGTGTCTGATTGAGTTCTAAATGGGAAAAGAGAGAGTCATCAGTGAGTTGTGTGTGGATGTCACAGTCCTGTGCAGGCTACAATGAAGCCACTGTAGAGGCATACAGGAAAAAATAGATTCATTGACGAGACATTGCTTTTGGTGGTATTGGGCAACAACTTGGTCAGTACTTACCTTATGAAACACCAACTATTACAGTGCATCCTCATTGTTTAAAGGTTTGATGTTATGTTACACAAATATGTATGCATACACTCATATCCACTGCTAACAATAATGGATTTACCAAGTTTTAAAAAATAATGAAAAGTACAAACAAAATAAAATAATACTAAGAGCATCATCAGCTAAAAAATATTTACCAAGAGTGGAAAGTCTTCCAGGTGACAAACCTGCCACAAATATCTGGCTGAGGGAATGAAACTATACTGTTTTTCACACATCTTCTTAAATCATATTAAAATCATATATTTTTATATCTTAATACAGTGGGTTTCATTGAAGTATTTGAAGTTTGAAGTCTATGTTGTTTACACTTTTCTTTGGGTCAACCTTTCCCCTTCTCACAGTATGCAACATTCATGTGTTTCCTGTGATTTCCACCAAGTTTTTATCTGCACAGCCCGATCCCACCCTTCCACCAGCAGCAACACGTATCCAGCTAACAGAAAAATCAACACAGCCAAAAACAAGAAAAGAGGGTGATTTCAGTGGACGCACTGCAGAAAAAAAAAATAGATCAGAATCACCACAGCTGTTGGAAAAAACAACCGTGTCTGTGTTTTGTCTCAAACCCAGGGTTATAGTTTTACAACTATGCTCCTGAAAGAGCTAATTCAGACTGTAGTTCTTTGGGTTTTACCCAACTGGCTCCATTTTTTCTTTTGCATGTGGTCACATTTGTCCTTGTGTGAACACGTATACACCTAAAGCCTCATTCAGTCAGTTCACTCTAATGCTATGTTACGAACCCAGAAAAAGGACGCCGAGGAAACTCATGCGGTATACGTCATGCGGAAGAAAAACAACGATGGTTGAGGAACGGTGAGATGGTCACACGCTGTACCGCTTGGTCTCTCTGGACAAAATCTTGATAATATGCTACTCATGGCTGCCGCTGGGTGGTGGGTACAATAAAAGACCAAAGAGCAACACAAGATGAACTAGCGGGGAATTTCCCACTCAATACCCATGTGAACCCAAAAGCAGCTCGCTGCAGTTAGTGAAGCCAGATGTCCCCAACCACAGGATTCAACAGGGACGTACAGAGCATGGCGATAGAGACACTCACATCCAACACAAGAGACAGACTGTCTGAGCGCTTCTCCGAAAGGCTGGTCTTGGGTTGGGGTTAGGCAACAGATGAATTCAGTGCTTTACTAATCAATAGAATTAGACTCGTATTCAATCATATTAATATGACAGGATTATGTCCTGTTACATTTGGATTTATCACCGAATCATTGAATTTCAGAATATTAGCATTACTTTCTAACAGTTGTAAAAGAACTATTTTCTCATTGACGATGGTTCTGTAAAGTACATTAAACACACTAAAAGGGTTACAGGTAACTGCATAACCGAGACCAGAATTACGCGGGAGAGTCAACTCAAAAAAAAGGAAGGGAAATATTTGGATGTCCCCATTTGAAGGCACCGGACCGCAGCAAGTTCGCCGTCGTGCTATACATCAACAGTAGCCCTCTGAAGCCTGATACCAAAGCACCGGGCCGCGCACAAACGAGGTTACAGAGTTCGAATTGAGCATGGGGAGGGTGGCGGAGTGAGATGTTTTCGCCCGGCAGAGCTGGGGTCAATGAGTTCACTGTGTGCTGAACACGAGCTCCTAAGCCGGCGCTGACAGAGACATGCAAACAGGTTGGATGCAGCAGGAGCAGAGGAGAGGAGGAGACGCTGGAGTTAATGCGCACTGCATGGCCACAACGTGCAATGCACATTCTGACTCGCGTTCATTTACGTCATGACCTTTCTTCTCCACCTTTTTCTCTCTTTTTATATGATCTCAATCTGTAACCGAAGACAGGAAATGAGTCATTAGTGGAGCAGCGTGCTGCAAAGACTCGACCTGTAAACCAAGTTGCACCCTACAAACTGAATGACACGTCTTGCTCACACGCTGGTGGTATGCAAATGTATACGGCCTCTGATTAGTGCCCACAATAGATCCTAGCCTGGATGACTGGGCACTGGGAAGGGGCATTCTCTACTTGGCCTGGGATAATCCTCGTCTGAGACAGACCTCACCTCAGCCCACGGAGGACAAAAGACATCCCCTGCCTCTTAATTCTTGAGGTGCCCCATTCACACATTATTCCTCTGAAAGCCCGGCCCAAGGTGCCCAGTATGTTTCATTGTTGCTAAACACATTATAAAAACTGTATTGTTATGGCCCTTTACTTTTAGCCGACTTTGAAGTAGTAGAATATGTGCACCTGTAGCTGCATGGCGACTCATCTGAATGTGAGCCATTGAGAAATCCTTATGATCTTCATTGACCTTCGTATGCAACCGGGGCTGTTCCCATGCACAGATTACGGAGGAGGGACGCTCTATAGAGAAGTTAAGAGCAGTGATCCGACCCAAGCTTGTAGAAGAGTTGAGATGCATTATACTGTAACTTTTATCACCTGACTTATTCTACTTTAACATGTTTTTATTCTCTCTTTTTAATTTTTAATTATTATATTTAAATGGGATTTCCTCCCAAATGCTTTTAATGTTTTATGTAAAGCACTTTGAATTGCCTTGTTTTTGAAATGTGCTATACAAATAAACTTGCCTTGCCTTGCATGCAGTGTGTATCATGACAAAATATTGTAATATAATGCAGAATTGCTTTGGCTCTTTCCTGCTCTAAGCTTGAGGACAAAATATCCTGCTCGGTGTTGGTGTGGGGATGGTCATGTCAATTGACTTTTATGTGCTTAAAAATGTATATTCAACAACATTATTCCTCGCTGTGCGCCAACCAAAGATTATTGCTTCTTGCCTTTCATTTTTCTCATGTGCAAAGGAGATATATTTGTTCTCTTTCCCATAAAAAAAAATAGCTCTGTGAAGGAACATTACTTGCTGCATTTTTTACCATAATGATGCTGCGACTGACACAAACACATGAACTGAGGAACATTAGTTTTAATGTCACACTTCCCCAGGGTCATCCGGTGCAAGGACACCTGACAGGGGGGAAGGTCTTTTTGCTTGTGACAAAACATATTTTCAGTTCGCAATCAGCACACGTCGGGCAACATGCAAAGCAGCAGAAACTAGTGCTGCACGGAGGCTCCCTGCTGCGACCTGGCTCACGTGCACGGTTGTGCTTAGGAGACCCGTGTTGAGTCGTGGAGAATCTCCTCCAATGCATCCAATGATCTATTAATCATCTGCGAGCGGTGACGTCGAGGCAAACCGCTGCAGCGTGAAAGGACTCCTCCTACTGGACTTCACAACAATCGAACTGACACAGCTGCCGCTCCCTGTGTAGTGAGGCATGAGGCTCGCAGTAACGGTCGCAGCGTAAGCAAACAAACAAGGCCCTGGTTGCGGGGACAGGTGCAGCCACAGTGAAAGTGGCCTCACTCGCATTTGGTCCAAACAATTACACACTCGGCACCAGACAAAACCACAGACAGGACACAGGATTCCCAGGAGGCCGACTGCTGGAGACCAGCTGCCTCTCATATCACTAACTCAGTTTGACACCAGTGATGGGGGCTGAAGTTGAGTATGTGATGAGAGACTGGAGGGGGGAGAGGACCACTTGTAAATTTGCATTTACTACATGCACAGTTCTGAAAAAAATATTCTAATTGATACATTTGTCTCTTGCATGTTTAAAGTGTAAGTTACACAGTAAAACCCCAGTCTTGCCCATTTCTGCACATTTACCTACAAACTTTAGACACGTCTCTCGTTAACTGTCGTGACTGAATCAGTTTGACGACGTTTGCAAAAATGTTTTAGCAGGTCACACGTTAACATTTCAATGATTTCGTCGCAAAAAGTAAAACGAGTAAACACCAGTGAGTTTATTGAATGGAACGTTCGTCCATGAAATATTGCAGCGTGTAGCAGGATCACCAGTCAACAAACTAATTTGTTAAATCAGCCACACAGAAATGTGTCTTAAAGTTTGCAAACATTAGCTAATATTTGCTATTTTTTTGCCACTGGTAATACAAAGACTAAGTAAAGCTGTGGCCACAAAACCCCATAACGGTGCGATACATTGATCATGAGTCTAAATACTAATTTGCAAGAATAAGAATGTGCTATTACACCCGTGCTGTGTGGTAGCGGGCGGTTGTATTGTGATTGGTGGCAATTTTAATCCAATTTGGATTAAACTTGGCAGGTTGGTTGGGGGCAGGGTCAGAACCTGCTCTATTGACCCCCCCGCCCCCCCACAAATCCGTCGAAGGTCACAGCATGGGATCAAAGTTTTAGCCTAATGCAAATGCATGGGATATAAATCAAAAGCACATATACACACAAGTACTATTAAAATGGTCTCAGTTACAGATTGCATTTGATAAATATTTTTTATATCTTTATCTTTAATTGATGAAAAAGATTTAAAAACAGCTGATCAGGTCTTACACATAATAAAGTGGGTTAGGGTAACTTCATTTTTTATCACTATAAAGTCTCTTTTTGAGATATATGTTCTCATATTTATGCAGCGATTTTGTGCTATAGAACCATGTATATGTTCTTACTTCACATCAGAGCTTCGTCAACTTCAGCAGCTGCTCTCAAACATTTGGTTTTGAAATGCCTCTGTCCAAACGTTTTTACAGGCAAGTTATAGAAAATGAGGATGCACATAGACCAACTGTACAGACGCTGAATCAAAATCAAAACATGAATAGGAAGTATACTTATCTGCCAATATAATCAGACATGTTGGACTTCTGTTAGCTGTATGTGTAGCTCACATTGTCAGAGCAGCTTCCTACTAGTGTTGGATGATGGGTCTGTAATTGGTATCACAATATTAATGCTTGTAATGTATGTTCAGTGGTTTTTAATTGATATACATCAGACAAAACTCTTTACTTGTGTAAAACAAAAACTTTGTATGTAAGGCATTGGCACATGATGATACCAGCAGTTACGTCACCAGCAGCCAAATTAAAAAATTGAAAAGGCCATCAAATTAGTAAAAACTTAATAACTGCTGGCATACAGCAAAACTGCCCCTTCAGAACAGCCAGATATCTGTTGTGAAGAAGAGAATAAAACAGCATACTGTAGTTCTTGCAGAGATTACAATAAAAAGACAAGCCACTTCCTGACAGCGTCTTCCTGTGCGCGCACACACACACACACACACACACACACACACACACACACACACACACACACACACACACACACACACACACACACACACACACACACACACACACACACACACACACACACACACACACACACACACACACACACACACACACACACACACACACACACACACACACACACACACACACACACACACACACACACACACACACACACACACCTTTTCTTAGCGTCTGACCCAAGAAGCGGAAGCTACAGGGTACGGGGACAATGCAGGCTACTTCATTAACACTGAGCATCAAACTGAGTGACCTACTTCTGCAATGGCTTCAAAGTGGGACCATGAAAGGAAGAGGAGAGCTTTGTGTTGGGAGTTCAACTTTAGATAAGCAAGGAGGGGTCAAATGAGAATGCTAGACACAGATAGATATCCTCATGTGATGTACTATTGACTACTTAAACAATACGGACATGTTCAGAAATACCGAGGTGATTAGATGAGCTTCATCTTTCTAAAACTTAACTTTAAAGTTAAGTACATTCTTTGGACTCTTTCTTCACAGGATTGGACAATAATCTCAATCACTTTGAGCCTCTTTCTCTTTCTTCTCACCACATTTCGTCACCTCCCTCAGCACCCATGTCCCATTTTGAATAATGACTCTGAGGACAGTTTCTTTTTTTGAACATAATATAGAGAGGGATTATTATCCTGCACTGGGGGACAATGTAGAAACCCACATGCCACAGATTCCACAGACTCACACATGTGCAGACAGCAGACTGTATACACAGGCTTCAGCCCACTGCCAGCCAGTCAGCTGACTGCTCCCCTCCTTCCCTTCAAGCCATGGTCGCTCTACTTTGAAAGCCCATGCCCCAAGCCTCCCTTTCTTCATGGGGTTACTTGAAGCATTCAGTGGGCCTCTTGAGTTCAGGGCAGGCCTCCCTTTTTAACCTTGTGATCCCAAGACAAATAGCTGGCAGTTATTAAGTTGTTTTTTTTCCCTCTTCCTTCTTGCCTCCTTAAGTAGCTGCCGTCTCTTTTTCCAGACGGAATTCACAAAAAAATAATTTTAAGGGTTCTTAAAGTGTGATTAATTTCAGATTTGAACCTTGAAAAATGTAACGTAAAAAGTATTATTTATTTTTTAATAGAATTTCCTTTCTATTCAGATTTTGCCATGAGCTCAGTGAGGCTGCACCGTGATACTTTGAGCTAAAGGCCAATATCATAATGCAAAAATGCTGTTAAGCAGTGTATCTTGACGTTTGCTGTGCTAACAATCGCTATAAGCATGGGTCTGATGAAATCCTTGACACCAGACTCAAAATGGTGCCAATTATGTTAATTAAAGCCACATAAGCAAAACCAATATTATAAATTGCCATGCTGTGCAGCCCACTAAACATGTGCATTAGTGTTTCTACTGCTAGTTTGACTTTCTGTTCAGCCCACAGACTTTACATTGGAATGACATTGAATAGTTTGCAATATCTTTTCTATGAAAGAAACAATCGTTATGGATTATAAACTTGTATCACAGAGAATTATTGTATTGAAAATATGTTTGCAGCTCCAGGTGTCCTGTCATTGGTTTCACATAGATCTCTTTTGTAAGGCGGGTTATAGGGAAAAGTGCTGGTTGAGCTACACGGTATTTATTTTATCCGTGATATATCACAAGTTCCCCCTGGGACAAAGTGACAGCATTTCATGACAAATCATCCAAATCACAACTGTAAACCTTGTGTTGTATTTGCATTAGCGTCCAGTAGGTTTAAATGTCACGTGCACTCAACCTGGGCGGCAGGACAGTTTGCATTCTGTCAACTCTGCAGTTCAACTTGATAGTGGCCACTTTTATCAGTTGTTTGATCTGGGGGATGTTGTTCAAATGGACACAGTGTAACTTTTCCACAGCAGCTCAACTCATCCTGAATATACTGTCAGTGTTGTCTGTCACAAATTTCCATAGTGGGCATATGCAAACATTAGGCACCAGGCAGCACAATCAACATGCTTTATACACAAACTGCCACCGAGTTGAGTAACACTACAAAGCAATGGCTTCTGCACACTTCAGAACCTTTAAAGAGTTCAAGGAGGTAATGTAAAATCCTCTCTGGCACTTTACATGATTTGAAGTGATTACCATAAAACCTCACTGCCAGTTAAACTCAGAGGTGCTACTTCCTGTTCGATTATTTTGAGGTCACAGTTCACTGAGAAAAACAGTGGCAGTGCCAGTAAGATGTCACAGTGCCTCATGGGCTGCAAACTGCCACTCATACACCCAACATGTCCCAGGGGAACCAGTCCTCCCAGTTGTGGCGAAAAGCATTGTGATTTACTACGCTGTACAATTTTTGGAGGGAAAACAAAAACCTCCATGACCCGAGGGAGACAGGAAGCTCTAGCGGCACCGGTCTCGTCCCTGTCCTGCCCTCCACCCACACTCAGTTTTCTAAGTGAAGCTGTATAATCACTGAGGTTCAAACTCAATGCCCTCCACCCAACATGAGGTCTCCGGCTTATCTCTGTCTGTCTTTATTTTCAGGATTCACACTCACATGCACATGGATTCTGAAGTCAACACAGGGCAATGGATAGGATACGAAACACAATAAAGCGGACTGGTGATTTACTTTAACATTTGGTGGGCGTGCTGTCACTGAATAAAATGGCATCATGTAGAGTTAGATGCACAAACAAAATGCTGCACATTTAATGTATGAACTTTCCCATCTGTAACTTCTCTTTTTCCAGCCCTGACCCTCGTGTTTTGCAGGGCGGGGATGTTAACACATGGCACTGTTTTCCATCCACTCGCCAGGATATGCATCATAGCTCATTGTAGGGGGGACTGTCGTGTTTTTTTAACAGGAAAGTGTAAAAATAACTATTTGCCGGTGGTTCCAAGGCGAGGCGGGCATGCCAACGTTCAGGAATGCAGAGGTTGAAGTGGAAATGTGTTGATTTAATATTAAAGATAAACAGGCTGGAGCTTTTGGATGAAAAAGGTGTTTGCATGAATAAAAGGCCATGAGCTGGATTCACATGGACGTCAGTTCATACTGCCCTCAGCAAACCGCCCCACTGTGACACCTTAAAGTCACTGGACAACTGTAAAATACCTATTTCCTCTGACATGTTGTCGAGTAGATGCTCTATAATATTTTAGAAGTAAATCAGTTGTTTTCAACCAATATGGCAATCAAGATGTTAACTTCCATATAGGTGTTTACTTATGAAGTTAAAAATAAAATGTGATCTACCATGACCTCAGGGGTTCTCCGTTAGCGGATGCACTAAAAGAGTGTCAAGCACTGGGCTGCAAAATAAAAAAAGATGTAAGCATTATGAAAAGTCTATAATTCAATTGCTCTTGGAGTTTCTCTCGACAAACAAAAACACCTCCAGCATTAGGGCCTGAGTGAGGGCACAAAGGGGAAGTGATAGGATAAAGAGCACCAATCCCTTTCTCCAAGCTGTAGCATCCGCAGAGGAAACTTTAGAAGACAGGAACACAAAGATATGAGCGCACAGCTCAGGAATGGAGGATGTTTGACGTTGTTCCCAGCATCCCCTTCTCCCAGCCCCTTCCCCTTCCACACACTCCCCAACACTGATTGAGCTGTTTGTGTCACCTCCTGTTATTGTCATTTTAAAAAAAAAACTCAGTTTAGTCAACATTAAAAAGATCTGTCTGCATTCCCACCAGCCAGTGCACCCATGATTAAGAAAGTGTAGTCGGAGTCTTGCAGAAAGACTAAGAAAAGGAGGAAAGGGAGGATTAGTGGAGTCATAAATCATAATACAGGCTGCGATCAAACTCTCAGATGGAAGTATCAGACAATGGAAACATTTGATCGAGGTTCACAGAGGCATTTCCTGACATAACTTAAAAATGACGTCTCACAGGGATGCAGGGGTTACAGGAAGGGATGCAAACTGAAGTAGGAATTTTGTTGTGTGTAAAGGTTTGAATCAACATCTAGACTGGGGCAATCTCTCACTTTCCCCGTCTGCTTCTGTCCACAGTTCATTTCTGTCCTATAGGCTAACTTCTGACTCCAGTTCACCTGGTGGGACAATAATCCAGGCCTGGATTAGCATGTTTGTGTGGTGGCATAATGCACAAACGCTTGTCCCAACTTGTGCCTTGTGCTAAATATGTCCCAAACCGTTTTCCCTACCGCTTTCAAATTTGGGGGACGGTATACCGGGTTTTCCGTGACTGTGGAAACGCTGCACAGACGGACCATGAGTCAGCACGTGTGCTGTGGTAACACCGGAGAAGCTGTTCCCATCGAGGCTTGTGCGGGTCCAGGAGGAAAAGGAAACCTGTGTTGATCTGCATCCTCCTCCTCGGTCAGACCAGATTCCAACCAACAGTCATTCGGACATTGTTCTCCAACAGCTTGTTGATGACAGGTGTAAAATAAAAGTGGAGATTGCCTGCTATGGTTTTGTGATGCCCTCAGTATTCTCCATAATAAACAAATCGTTTTTTATGCTACAGGGGTATAGAGGCACATCTTGTCAGTATGGGATGTTAACATTCACACAGGCTGGTTTCCTGGCTGACACAGCAGAGAGGCGTGTGCTGCCACTGACAGAGGAAACCACTCCAGAACCTCAAAGGTTACAGAGATGCCAAAGTTCAGCAGTCACATCTGAGAGCAAACACTGGCCTTTTTTCATGGTCCATTTTGAACCCCATCACACGAACAAGGAGATCAGCCACTCACATGTTTGTCATGTTTTTCACAGGAGTGTGTCCTCAACCTATAATCTGGAGTCTTTGCGCGCCAAGAGAGCCGCAGGTCGCGAGGTTCCGTCCACCACGATCCAACCATCTCATGTTCATCCACATTCACACACGGGCGCGGGGACACTCACCTTCCAGCCCGCGGAGCTGTTGCTGTCTCCTTTATCCTTGAAGTAAGGCACACTCTTCACCATCCAGTCGTAGATCTGAGACAGGGTCAGCCTCTTCTCCGGGGAGCTGTCTATCGCCTTGGTGATCAGGTCCGCGTACGACATGTTGCCCCAGGCGTTGCGCCGGGACGAGCCGTGGCCGCTCTTCCTCTGCGCGGTGCTGCCCAGAGGCGCGACGCCCGGAGGAGGCACCTGTTGCTGAGGGGGCAGCCGCGGGGCCGGCGGCGGCGGCGGCGGCGGCTGCTGGAGAGGATGAGGATGGTGCTGGTGCTGGTGCTGGTGGCGAGGCGCGCCGTTTGCGTCCCGACAGTGGAAATCGGTGCACTGCCCGGGCGGCTTCTGCTCCGCGTACTCCTCATAGTCCTCCTCCAACAAGCCGAGGTTGCTGATGAACTCGGTGTGACCGGGGGGCTCCTGCTGCACCGACTGCGCCGGGGAGGACGTGTTGGAGCCGGCCGGGTCCACGAGCTCCGGCCGGGGCAGCGGCCAAGTGCACGACCGCGGCCGGGAGAGAGGCTCAAAGTCCGGGTCTATTTCGACCGGTTGTGTCCGTGGTGGTGGCGGCACCTCAGCCATGGCAGAGTCACACCGGCGCTACTGTCCCATATACACTCACATACATATATAAATATGTATATATTAATCAAGTTGAGGGCACAAAAGAAATTCACACTAGTAAAAACACACCAAAGAAAAAAAATGTTGCGTTCAAACAAGAATCCAGTTGCCTACCAAGCCAGGCCAGATAAGAGAGGTGTGTAATTTACAAGTCAGAGAACAAGTTTCGTTCAAGGTCCTCACCGAAGTTCACTCCATTCCGCATCGACCTGTTGCGACCAATGACTGAACGTGAACGCAGCAGGCAGCGCAGAGGCTGGTGCTGCCTTCAAGGTCCACCCACAGGCTCGGCCCTTGTTGCACAACTGCACGGCGCATTCGGGTGCTTCTCCGGGCCACCGCAATAAACATGGACCCCGTTTCAAACAAGCATTAGGCTACATGAGCAATTGATTTCATTTTGAAGTTTCAGAATTGCCTCATTTCCACGAATCGTCATTTTGTGTTTCTATGGTATTTCATTTAAGTTAATGCCATTAATTCAATGTTGTAATTTAACAATTTTAATTAAGCCAATCATACCCTGTTGAATCATACCAGTTAGACACTTCATGTTAAAAATGGCCGCTGTGAAAAGTGTCTATTCAACTACTGATATATTATTACTACAACACAACGGTGTTCTTACCTTGTGCCACACACCACCACTTTATGTTGGACCACATCTCTCATTGCTGCCATCTAGTGGGTTATCTGCATGAGAGACATAACCCAGGTGTCTTTTCACACAACACACATTTCTTGCACTTCACACAGCCTGCACGCATACAGCGAGGAGGTGTTGCCAACATCTTATCGTGCCGATCCTGACTGTTTGAGGAAAAGTGAACAAAATGTGGAAATGAGGCACTTGGAAATGGCAAGCTCTCAGATTCCACACTTTCTAAGACAATAGTTGGCCGAGGGTGTTTTTAGACCAGAAGGAATCATCGTGCTACATTGTTAACATGTTTTTTTAACTTTAAAAGCACTTCCCTTGCAGGGGCACGTGGTTCAAGGTCTAATCATGCTCTTACTGTAACCCTGATCTGAGGTCCCCGATGCTGCACACAACTTATGCTCTTTTCCCCCATTGGAAAAATACACCATTAATCATGGTCACAGCTGTTTGCATGACCTCTCTGACACTAGAATACAAAAATATTTTGATCAAACCTATTATCTTGTGAATGTCTTTATCCATCCATCCATCAATTAGGTTAACAAGCATTATTCAATTCTTTTTTTTTACATCACTTTATAACACTTGATTTCACAAAACTACTGTATTGACATGACTGCTGACAGTTTGTTGATAAATTTGGTATCTCAGATGCTGAAAGTCAAAATGTCTCTTCATGCAACTTTATCACACTAGTGACACACTATAGTCACGCAAATGCCGTGTGAACAGGTTATCAGTGGTAGATGTGGGCAACTGAAAGAAGCAAAAGCCACCACTTAATTTTGGCTGCTTTTATATTGTTTGTATACTTTGTATAAGCAAAGCTTCCTTTCTGCACAGTTCTCCACCATCATGTGAAGTGATTAAAGAGGAGTTCTACCGTCTGACCAACATTTCAAACAGTAGACACTGTACAATGTTTGACAAGGCGACACAGACCTTATGCCAGTCCACTCTAGCAGGCCTCCTGAAAGAGTCAATACATCTAAACCATGTTCCTACTGGAACAAGTTCAACTAGATGAGTGAAGACAACTGGGGAGCTGCAGAGCCCTCCTGAGAAAAACGTCCCTCGCATTAATGTTAAAAAAGAAATTTAATTGTCCTAAGTTTAGTTGAGGTAAACATCAGCCTCCTTGAGGACGTCCTCTTTTTGTTGGAAGTAGTCTCTGAACCAGGAAATGTGTTCCCTCTTCTGTTGGACGGTGAGGTAGGGGTTTCTGGAAAGACCGGCCACCACAAGCTCCATGAAGTGACGAACCGGACCCTGACTGGGGAAGCCCTCCTTCAAGTGTTTGTCCAAGAAGATATGCTCATGGAACGGGACACTGGCTTCCTCCTCCAGGCCTGACATAAGAGCAAGAAGACACTATCAGCATGTCCCATGGCTAAACGTTTTTTTTTTCTGTCTAAATATACTGAAGACAACCGATTACTGACCGATCTCATTGTTGATTGGGTACTGCCACATTTTCCCCTCTTTGGTCCACTGGATCATTTCCTCAAGTCCATTGCGGGGCATGAGGTTGATCGAATTAGACAACCAATTAGCATAGTCCATATCCCATAAAGTTGGCCGTGCTGAAGAATAGGAGACGAGCGTTATTAGCAAATGTACCTATATAGTTTAACCAAAAAGATTTTTGCAAAGGTGACATTATATTTAAGAGAAACAGTAACAAACTGTATGACATCTCATGACAATAAGCTTTAACAAAGCTGTGCTCCTGTTACAGTGGTTTGTGTTGTTGCTCCATATTTAATCAGTTTGAGCATGAGAGACTAAAATCTAGAGAACAAAACAAAAAGCTACGATGTAAGACAAGGATCGAATGCTGGGTAACATAAATTTAGGATAACACAAACTAGAAATATTACTATGACTAGAAAATGCCATAAATTGTCCACTGTATGCATATTAATAAATATAGATATAGAAAAATCTAAATTTAGTTTTACCAACTGCAAAGTCAACTTCATCTTCACCAGTAGTAGGGGAGAAGATGTCAAGTCTTTTCTCCCTCAAGAAGCTAAAATAATAAAACAAGCATTAAAACACACAGTCAATCTCTGTCTGATTAAAGATGCGACGATTCATGTGATAATGGTATTTACCTTATCTGAAAACCACCTGCGCCCTGCTTATATCCTCGGCCATCTTCATCAAACTGGATCTGATTGTATGTGCCAGTGTTCTGGCGTCTGTTTAGCTTTGTAACTTTCATGTCAGCGATAATTTCTCTGAAAAAATAAAGCGTGTTAGTGTTTATAACTTGAAAATGAGGCCTTTTATTTTTCTTTAACCGGGCTGAAAGCGGAAAAGATTTGTCCCATTCTCATGTAAAATATGAATTAAACATAACATTCACATAGTAAAAGATGTATACCCAAGGTTGTTCATGTTCCCCTTCTTCTGAGCCTCAGCAATGGCCTCATGCTGCCTCAGCTTCATTAGCAGCGCTGACTCGGCCTGGCTGCGGTTAGGCAGAGTGGAAGCAGCAGCAGACGCAGCTGAAACCAGTTCAGGATCCAGGGTCTCACTGAAAAAAACAGTGCAGTCAGGCTGGAATCAGAGGATGAAGCAAGACAAAAACCTTCTGCTTTCCTCTCAAGAATGTGAATTAAAACACACTTTTATGGGCAAAAAGTAAAGTCACTTACCTCTTTTTTGATGAAGCCTCCACCGTAGCCACCTCAGCTTGCTCTGATTTGGGGGTAGTGTAATAATTTTGCTGCGGTTTCAAATTTGTCAGTTTCCGCTTATTGGTAACATCCACCTTCATGGTACCAAGAAGGTCAAGGAGACTCTCCTTCCCACTCTTCACTCCATCAGTCTTTACTTTTTTTGGCTTTGCTATGATCTGTTCAATCTTAACATCCATCTGCTGCTTTATGGTGCCTCCATCATCTCTCTGTAACACCACTGGCTTCTCTACTCGTGTGGCCATATTGTCAACTTTTCCGTCATCTTCGGCTTTCTGCGTAGACAAAGGTGGACTTTCTGTTTGGTCAGCCATGTCATCTGCATTTGTTGAGGGGACAACATTGTCTTTCTTTTCACAGAGCCTGACTGAACTTGTGCTGAGTGCTTTGACTCCACCTCCATTTGCAACCCTGTGTTAAGAGCAAAACACAGTTAATCGTCATAGGAGTCGGAATCACAAAGGATCTCTGTACTCTGGATAACAACATTGTTATTCCACTATTCAATGTCAAAACGTGACAATTCTTAGGGGTGAGAACTATTGTATTAAAGTAATATCATAATATAACAGGGATTATCCCACACAATTCTTTACTTTCTCATACAACACACCACTGTGTGGTTTGTTGTTTTAAGCAATGTGTGTTTGGTTGATATGCAGAAATGTCTTTAATGTGCACCTTTTAGAAACCAACTCATCATCGGTGTCACCAGCAGCAACATGATAAGAGTTCCTGCACACATTTCAGTTTAGCCACTCGAAGGAGTTGCATTCAAAGAGTCCAGACCCATCTGTGCAGGTTCACCGAGCTAATGCTAACATGCTTTGCCCTCCGCTTATATGGGAACAAGTAACAAGTTAGCTTTTCCAACTGTACCCAGTCAGCTTCTCCCTCTCTCTCCACAAAATCACTGAGTAGGACGTTGCAGTCATCAGCAGACGTCAACTCGTCACAGTGTGTATGTGTATGAGGTCATGTGTCGCCTTCGGTCTCAGACTCCACTCACCTGAAAACTGACGCCTTGTCACATTTAGCTGGAAACACAGTCCTCTCACAGACACTGACTGAAGACCGCCGAGCAGTGTAGACAGTCCGAAATAGGAGTCTATACATGTTGGCCATTTGCAATATTTGCAATGTCCTTGCACGTTCCTGACATTCGTCTCCGTTGTCGCAGTGACAAATCACCCCCTCAAACACGAGGCTTACATTGGTTCCGCTATCTTTTTAGCAAAGGGGCGTATTTACTCCGTGTCCCCATTATTTGTTCTGGTGCGAAACAATTTGACAATATATAATTGGTTATTTTGTCTTTAAAAAAAGCGTGTCCTTAATTTATTTTTCCTGGTTTACATTTAAATAAACTCGAGGCGGTTACCCGAACGGTAAAGACCTCAATCGTAGTATCGCGATATCTCGGCGGGAACGTGATTCAAAATGGCGATGCGATACAACCGCTAATTCACGAGCGGTCCTAGCTGCAATCCGTGAATTAGTTAGTTATTTCGATCAAGAGATGGGTATTCATAGAGAAGAATTAGCTTTACGGAATAACCACTGTTGCAAATCTTACCATTGACGGTTTTCATTTGTACAAGTTCCTGCTTGAACTCAGAAAGGAGAGGACAACTTCGCACAGGTAAAATATGTCAACGGAAGCTAAGTTACTAGCATGCAAGCTAACATACAGCAAATGTATTCCACAATAAGTTAATATCGAAGAAATGTGCGGTCACCATGATGCTTAAAATTACCGCCTGCAATCACCTTTCCATTCAGTTGTTGCGTTTGATTGCATGTACTTTTAATACGGCTTGTGGTGTGCGTGTGGCTGTGGTTGTTATTCCGTCAGAATGATTAACCCGCTTTCTGTGCAACTCCGGTTGTTTGTTTACACACGGAGTGTGTCGAAAAAAACTAGAATTCTTCCCCTTTTCATTTTTTAAATCACTAAATCAGAATTGATGTGAGCAGGACATGTATCACCGATTACAGTAAACACAGATTGTCACTTTCCATAAACTGATCCATAATAAGTACGGATATAAAACTTTGCAGTACGCCCCTCCAGTCATTTAAACGATGCATCTGCAGAAATCTCAACCTTCAGTCTTTGTGAAAAAGATCATGTTAGCTTTGCACACCTGGGCATTATTTTTCGTAGACTTGCTCCCTCATCATGTTGCATGAATGATTGATTCGATTTAGCTACAAATAAAGTCCTATTCTCAAAAAATAAACAATTGTAACTGGACCAGGACTTTGCTGCTCCAGCATTGTGTATATTAATCTTGATATTGTTTTGTTTGCAGTTGTTTACCTCATAGGCTCATCTTATCATTTACCTGCATGCCTTCGTCAGCGCGTCACAAAATCATTCCACTAGGAATAATAGTGGGGAGTATTGTGTTCTGCTGACTTGCGACATGGCCTGCTTTGCTGCAGATGTATAGTTGTGATGTTATTTATTATTTACCGAACTGCAAATTTCTGCTTAACCAACTACCAAAACAATACCTTTTACTATCAAAATGGTTATCAAATAATTTTTTGACGATCAACTAATTGGTTAATTGTTACAACTCTACACATTTAAAGGTATCAGGTCTGTCAAAATATGTCCATATGTGGAGATTGACCCTGAAACCACTTGAAATCTTGTAGAACTTGAAATGTTATACCGTAAAAAATTAAGACCCTCCAAACATAATAACTGTAATACATCTGCAAGAATGTGACCTGATAGAGGTTATATTCACAGACCTTTGTACTTTGTAAGCCATGGCAGAGGAACGACGGCAGAAGCAGTGCTCGGTTGTCCTGCCCACAGAGTCCATGAAGGCCATGGCAGAGTCTGTTGGAGTGGGGCAGTTACATGAGGAGAGCTGCGTAGCGTTAAGTGAAGAGGTCAGCTACAGAATAAAAGAAATTGCACAGGTAAATGATCGAAAATTTTGTTTATGGGTTCTGTATATTGCTTATTGCTTGTTTATATCTGATATGCAAGTATTTTAATTCTTTGTGGTCTCCTTCTTTACTCCCTCTCATGCAGGATGCTCTCAAATTCATGCATCATGGGAAGAGGCGTAAATTAACCACCAGTGATATAGATAATGCTCTCAAGCTAAAAAATGTAGAGGTAAGAGTTTGTGTATTAAACTTATCGAAGACTATTTTCTTTTGCTTTAAACCACTTATTTATTTGAGGTTATTTTAAGGAAAACATGAGTTGTGTTTTTTTCTCATGTTAAGTGAATCCCTCTCGTTATAGCCCCTCTATGGGTTCCAGTCGCAAGAGTTTATCCCTTTTCGCTTTGCAAGCGGTGGTGGAAGAGAACTTCATTTCTATGAGGAAAGGGAAGTCGACCTCAGTGACATTATAAACACACCACTCCCCAGAGTTCCACTAGATGTGTCTCTCAAAGGTACCCAGATAATCAGTATTACATGACAAGGTTCTAGATGTTTTTTGTTTTGACTGTATGCTCACACATCACACTTTTCTGTTGATCCATAGCCCACTGGTTAAGCATTGAGGGGGTGCAGCCTTCTATTCCAGAAAATCCACCACCAGGTGAGCCTCGTTTGAAATGTTCTCCCCTTAAAATACCAAAAATATATCTGAAGGACGAACTTTGCATTGATTTTGTTTACTCTGTTTCAGCACCAAAAGAGCAACAAAAGGCTGAATCTACAGAGCCGCTCAAAGTCGTCAAACCTGGCCAGGAGGAGGACGCTACGATTCAAGGCAAGAGTCAGGGGGCAACTGCTGCTGATGGTAAAGGTAAGTGTCTTGTCATAATGAAATCAAACGTTTCTTTTTTTTCTCCTTTTTCTTCTCCTGTGCCCCTACATTGCTTCCTACCTCTCGCTAATTCTTTCACGTTTTAGTTTTTCTCCTCATTTCATGTTTGTCTTTGTCCTTCAGGAAAGGAGAAGGGTCTAATAAGACTGAAGCCGCGTAGCACTCATGAACTGTCAGTGGAACAGCAGCTCTACTACAAGGAGATCACAGAAGCGTGTGTTGGCTCCTGTGAAGCCAAGAGAGCTGTACGTCTACCCTGTCTGTTATTAAAATGTTGTGGATTTTATTTTATACGTGCTGAGTGATGATGCAATGACTTTTTCTTATTCTCATTAGCGGTTGTCAATAATCAGCTAGTAAATCAATGGCAACACTTTGCAGTTAAAAGGAAATTGTCAGTGAAATAACAAAATGATGGCGAATGTTCAAATTATTATGTTTTTTTTAAACTTTGTTTTTCATTTCACTTTTCTCTGATACGTGTTTTCCTCTTGTTTCCTTCAGGAGGCTCTTCAGAGTATTGCTACAGATCCTGGGCTGTATCAGATGCTTCCAAGATTCAGCACGTTCATTTCTGAAGGAGTGAGCATCTTTTTCAACTTTTTTCTACTGTTCTGAAACACTACTCACCTCATATAAAGTATCCAGTCACATCTCTACTGAAAGTACTGACATAACCTTCTCCTCAAAGGTTCGTGTAAATGTGGTGCAAAACAACTTGGCTCTTCTGATTTATTTAATGCGGATGGTCAAAGCTCTGATGGACAACCCCACCCTTTATTTGGAGAAATATGTGAGTGAAGAAAAAAAATGTTGTATTACTTGTCAAGGGTGAAATCTCAAGTGCTTTTATTCTAATATCATTTTTTCTATCTGTATTTGTAGCTGCATGAGCTCATCCCAGCTGTGGTGACGTGTATTGTGAGTAAGCAGCTCTGTTTGCGACCGGATGTCGACAACCATTGGGCTTTACGGGACTTTGCTGCTCGTCTCATGGCCCAAAGTTGTAAAACCTTCAGTACTACGACTAACAACATCCAGTCCCGTATTACCAAGACTTTTACTAAGGTGGGTTTTTGAGTTGCACAAAAAAAATACATGTTTATTCATAGGGTTAACACGAGCCCCATGATAGTAGGCATCATTCTGGTCATGCAGTTAGGTCTGTAAATTATTTGAAATGTTAGTAATTCGTAACTTAATTTCTTAAATTTTCACATTTTCTTAGTTTTTAGAAATCTATTCATTTGTTATTTTGCTTGAAACCGTATGTTTTGGGTGATTCAATTCAAGAAGGATAAATGTCACTCTCGACTTTGACACCACTGTTTAAAAAACATCCACATACTGAACTGGTCTTCCTTGTTTCCTCAGAGTTGGTTGGACGACAAAACCCAGTGGACGACACGTTATGGCTGCATTGCTGGACTCGCAGAACTGGGGCCTGATGTGAGCGTGATTCTGTTCCTCCTCAGTCTTTTGGTCATTTCTTTCTTTTTGATCAGCACCAACATCCTGATTTTGTCTTCTGCAGGTGATTAAGACGTTGATTCTTCCTCGGCTTGCTGTAGAGGGTGCTCGCATCAAAGCGGTGACGGAAGGACCAGTGGTCTCCAACATTGATAAGATTGGAGCTGACCATGTTCAAAGCCTCTTACTGGTAATAAATGAAGCTCTACAGTGGACCACTTCAGTCAAAGCATTTCATAAAACAACATGTAATTCATCATTTAGTGTTTCTCCTCAGAGCAGAACTTATGTCTCATATATGCAAAATGTGTTTTTGTTTTGTCTTCAAAGAAACACTGTGCAAGTGTTATTGCCAAGATCAGACCTCAGCCTGACAACGTGGAGCAGTACCGGACAGACTTCGGTTACCTCGGACCCATGCTTTGCTCCCATGTAATGAAAGCCCGGACTCAAGCAGCACTGCAAGCTCAACAAGTCAACAGAACCACATTAACAATCACACAGGTACATTTCACACATGATGAATTTATAAATAAATGTTTAGAAAATATAACAAAAACAATAAAGAGTCTGTTGTTCATTTCCTGTTCAGTCACTGAACACCAAGAATGAGAGCACATCCTGATTTGGCTTGATGATTAACATGCCACAGATGCCACTCTTTTATGTTTTGTCTCATTAACATGATAAACTAATCTTTAAATATTTGAATGACTCACAATGCCATGACAATGTTGATGTATATAGATTTGGCGTGACTATTACAGTGTAAAGTAAATGTGAAACATTGCAGTGTGACACGTTTCAGTAAACTAACAATGACGAACGACCACTTCCTCTTGCAGCCTCGTCCCACTCTCTCCGTCTCGCAAAGTGGCTTGAGTGGGTCGACGGGGCCGCGCACTCCCAGCATCATTAAGGTTCCAAGCTCCCTCACCCTGATGTCCCCTCGGCCGGGGACCCCGTCGCAGCCATCCCCCCCGGCAACAAAGTACATTGTCATGGCAACAAGTGCAGGAGCCGCCTCAACTCAGCAGGTACTTTGATTTCTCAGTTTTACACTCGAATAGAACTTCCGATGCCACCTTCAGGTACCTATACTGATAAGGTGATAGGTTGAAAATAAAGAACATTCTATGCTAATATATATAAAATATATGCCATTGTATAATTGCACACGTACAGTGTAATTCAGAAGAATGGTTTAATATAACTGAACCCAGAAATGCAAAATATACAGTTATTGATATGAACCCCCACAGGTCTTGAATTTGATTTGATGGGATTTACGGAAGTCCCTCTCCAGTATGACTTCACATCTCTCTCTGTGTCTTCCCTTTAGGTCATCACCCTCAGCTCCTCTCAGTCAGCTTCACCAGTAACTAGCACTGTCCCCAGTGCCTCTTCAACCTTGCAGCCTTTGGTAAAACTGGAGTCCAGCAGTGGCCCTGGACTGACGGGATCACGGCCTATGCAGAAGTACATAGTGGTGTCTCTGCCCTCATCTGCCTCCTCCTCTTTGGAGCCTAAGAGCTCTGTGCTGTCAACCTCATTTTCCTCTACCCCACTAGAGGCAGGGCTGAAGATAGAACAGTCCGAGTCACCGGGAGTGAGCACACAGTCGCCACACTGAGACTTGTGTAGTTAGTGGAGATTTTTACCATGTCGCTGCAGCTGAACTCACAAGGCGGTTGGTTTTGGGCTGAACTTAAAGGGTTAAACTCTGGAGCGGTATGAAGGGGAATAGCTAAACTCTTGACTGGTTAAAGAGCAAATGTGACCAGATATTGTAAATATGTTAATGCCCAATGAAAACTGAAGTCAGTCTGTGAGATCTGTAATGTTTCAGCTTATATTCTAATTGATTCCATGTTCTTTTTTACTCTAAAATAAATCAGATTTTGTATGAATTCCTTTATCTGATTGGTTTTTAAAAGAAATCTCTTTATCATAGTTTTTATTAAATCATTTTCTTTTCATATAGAACATTATAATATTGGTTATTTTTACTAATGTCACTCAGCTTTCAATGTTTATTTCGTGTTGCCAGTACAAATATCTGAACTTGCACTGCAATCAACATTCAGACATTGATCATCTGATGCAATGTTTGTTGGCAAGTTTGGATGCTTCATCCTGCCTCCCATAACTGTTCTTTTAAATATGTATGTGTGTATGTGTGTGTATGTATGTGTATATATATATATGTGTGTGTATGTATATATATATATATATGTGTGTGTATATATATATATATATATATATATGTGTGTGTGTGTGTGTGTTGAATTTGTAAAATTTTAGCAAAGTGAGTCTGATAAGGAGATGATCATGACATGGATACGACGAACCTCTTTGATTTTTGAAACGACATGACTAACTCTAGTGCCACCCTCAGGACAAACTGTCGTCTTGTCTATTTATCCACCAAACAATTTTCTTCTGGTGTGCTCTGATTACTGATAAAGTTATACACTTACACTCATATATTAAATAGTCTGAGACTATAGACGTAAGGTATTTCGAAGCATCATTAAGTTTATTTATTTTTTTACAAACCCAAAGTAATACAATACTATACTGTGATTACATGTACTGTATTTGGAAACAGTGATTCATGTGACAAACATGGAAGGAATGTTTTATCAATCGTATGTATGTAGGGATGTGTAAAATAGATTTTCTAAAAATATTGTTACCTTTAAATGATTGATTCAAATTTTGCTGGTAGAAAAGGTGTGTGCGCGTGTGCGTGCGTGCGCGCGCGCACTGACTTCCCTCATGCAAAGCTAGGAACAGAAGTGCAACCAATTCGTCAGAATGGGAATTATCCAGTTAGATAGTACGAGGAGCGGTGATCTCCAGTTGGGATGCTGGGGCAGAGATCATGGCCAGTCATTTACAAAGTTCAGAAGATTTGTCAGTGGAGGGTGAAGGACGCAGAGTCAGCATCCAGGCTTGTAGGACAACACTGGAGATAACTGCACTTGAAGGTGGGGTAGGCGTTTTTCATGAGAAGCACGTTCTGTCATATCACTTGAAACTCTTGTAGCAAACCAATAGCGATGAATACATTGAATGATCCGAGACTGAAACGAAAACAATCCCTCATCCGTGGTCGTGGCAGGACTAAAAAAATACGACCTATCGGAAAGTTCGGCCTGAAGAGAGTGATTGGATGAACCGGCTTTCTCCTGCTGCGCGCACTCCGCTCGTTCACCTAGCAGTCGGCGCGTGACCAGTCTCCTGCACGGCGTCGGGAAACAGGCTCCGGCGGCTCCCGTCTGTGTCTGTCTCCTCGTTGGTGCGTGGGGAGGGGAGGGGCGGGGCTAGGCGAAGATGTGTGTGTGTGTGTGTGTGTGTGTGAGTGAGTGGGTAGGGGAGGGGCGGGGCTAGGCGAAGATGTGTGTGTGTGTGTGTGTGTGTGTGTGTGAGTGAGTGAGTGAGTGGGTAGGGGAGGGGCGGGTATGGGTTTCGCTCAGAGAGGAAGAGGGGCGGGGCCAGGCGAAATAGCGTGAGGGACAGACAGGGAGAAGAGAAACAGGCGAACTGGCGGCTCCGAAAGAAACTTATAACGTTATTTTAACGCAACATAAATCTCGATATACACGATATTTTATTATCCTATATCGTGTTTGAAAATATATCGATATATTTTAAAAACTCCATATATCGCCCAGCCCTAATTTTTCTACTGTTTGTTGCCGTGGAGATGAATTTCAAAATACGCGCCGCAACCAAAGATGACTGCAAAGACATCTCGAGGATGATCGTGGTGAGTCCGTGTTTCTCTGCTTCACTATGTCATATCTGTTATAACTTCAATGGAACAGATATAACCATCACATCTCCTACATGTTGATATGACAGGCCACGCCTACATTCATACACAAACTTTATTAAATAAAGTTGTTTTTTTTCAGGAGTTGGCAGCTTTTGAAAACATGGCGGACCAAATGAAGATATCGCATAAAGGTAATCTGGCCAGCAGGCGCTGCGTGGCTCGGCGGCTTGTGGTGGCTCCTGCGACAGCTGCAGCCGCATTGTGGTGGCTCCTGCGGCAGCTGCAGTTGCATGTGGGTGGCTCCTGCGGCAGCTGCAGCCGCATGTGGGTGGCTCCTGCGGCAGCTGCAGCCGCATGTGGGTGGCTGCTGCGGGAGCTGCAGCCGCATGTGGGTGGCTCCTGCGGCAGCTGCAGCCGCATTGTGGTGGCTCCTGCGGCAGCTGCAGCCGCATGTGGGTGGCTCCTGCGGCAGCTGCAGCCGCATGTGGGTGGCTCCTGCGGCAGCTGCAGCCGCATGTGGGTGGCTGCTGCGGGAGCTGCAGCCGCATGTGGGTGGCTCCTGCGGCAGCTGCAGCCGCATTGTGGTGGCTCCTGCGGCAGCTGCAGTTGCATGTGGGTGGCTCCTGCGGCAGCTGCAGCCGCATGTGGGTGGCTCCTGCGGCAGCTGCAGCCGCATGTGGGTGGCTGCTGCGGGAGCTGCAGCCGCATGTGGGTGGCTCCTGCGGCAGCTGCAGCCGCATGTGGGTGGCTGCTGCGGCAGCTGCAGCCGCATGTCGGTGGCTGCTGCGGCAGCTGCAGCCGCAGGAGCCACCAGCCGCAGGAGCCACCGACATGCGGCAGCTGCAGCAGCATGTCATTGGCTGCTGGCTGGCTGTGTGGCACTGGGACAAATTAAAAGCCAGTGAAGTGCACTCTTACCGGGATGAATGAGAGACAACCTTCAGATTTAGATTACATTTATTTTCTTCAAAAATATACAATTTCTATCATTTCTATTGCCTATGTTCTCCGCTGAGAGTCAAGTAGTAAAAAATACCTTTCAAACACTTCTCTGGTGTCTTCATACATGTCTTTCTGTGTGCCGATGGATGCTAATATAAATAGTAAAGAAAATATGTGAGAAAGTTATTTCTTTTTTCCCTCATTTCTTTGCTGCAGAGCTGGAGAGTGACGGTTTCTGCCAGAATCCCTTCTTTGGATGCCTCGTTGCAGAAGTACCCGAGGAGCATCAATCCAAAGAAGGTAATGCGTGGGTCAATTGTAGTCTTCCCTAAAATGCCTCTAGTCTTGCTGTTTAGCTAATAACCGTGTAGTATCCACCTCGAGATGACAAATCGACTGCATCAGGTGTCGTTCCTCTACTTCTTCTCACAGCTGAAAGTGGAGGTAGGTGCCGGTTGTTGCTCAGCTACAGAGGACCTACAGCTCACTGCACACATGGACCAATATCAGATTATTTATTTTTCTTTCTGGTTTCCTTCCTGTTCATCTGTTGACGACTTGTGTCTTTTGACCATCTAGGATTCACAGTGGTCGGATACGCCCTTTACTTTCACACGTACAGTACATGGAAGGGACGGTCACTATATTTGGAGGATCTGTATGTGATGGAGGAGTTTCGAGGTAATAATGTGTTGCAGTGATGTCAACAAAGCCCATATAAATGAATGTGTTTTCGCATTTGGTGTTTCCTTGTGTGCCATCTCTGAATTACACTCCACTGTAAATACAGCACTCTTAATTTAATTATTTTATTCATATCTTTTGTCCCCAAGTAAATATATTTTCATCCACATTTTTTTGTCTCTGCAGGAATTGGCATTGGCAAAGGTTTGATGGGCAAAGTTGCTGAGGTAAGAATATTGTGTTTACTATATAGGCCACATTTTTGTTGGAGTTAGTGTAGTAGCATATAAAAGTTTTGAAAAGTTTTTTATTTTTTTTACTCTTTGCAACTTTAAGATGTTTCGACCTATTGTTGCTTCTTGTGTATGAGCCGCTGTCCTCCGGTGTGATGAAGAGGTTGTGATGCATGGTCGACTAAAGGACTGTGTTGTTTGCTCAGGTGGCGAAAAAGAAGCAGTGTGTGCGGTTACAGTTGTCCGTGTTGAACTGGAATACTTCTACTCGAGATTTCTACGCCGCTAAAGGAGCTCAGGATCTCACCGAAAGGGAAGGTTGGCACTTGATACGCTTCGACGGAGAAAACCTCGATAATTTAGCAAATGACGCACCTAGTGATTAGTAGTTTTCCAAGGAAAAATATGTGCACTGTATCCAGCTGTTTTATTCCTTCTCTCTTTGTTTTTGTTTTCTACGGTGCACGTTCATTCTTTGTACAATGTAAAAATAAGCTTCACTGTCTGATCATAAATACTCTAATATCATTAAATCTTATGGTTAAGCGTTGTCATTATTTCCTAAAAATGTAAAAGTAAATCAGTCATAGTGCAGCCCTGACATGCTTTAAATCTATAGATTTTGACCAGATTTCCATGAACACAATGCGATTTGACCTGAAATAATCCAAACCCTTGTGTCACATTCTTTCTTATTTTTCTATTATGATCTATAACACAGATACTTATGACAATGTACATGGGTTAGTCTAAAAGAGGCAGCTGGACTTGTTTGGTGTTGGAAGATGCCACTATCTTGAATTTGTTCCATTGTTGATGATTTCAATGTTATTTGACAATGTACTTGATACTGTATGAAGTCAAAGGAAAGGATGGTGTTCAAACAAGCTCTGTAACCCGAGACTCCTTTATTTGAACATTGCTCAACAGCTCTGCCCATCGCTCTTGAACAGAAATCAGAATCTGTCATTGAAAAAGTCATGGTTTAGTGCAAACTCACTGAAATGACATTTATTTATGTATAAAATGTACTGAAATCCACAGGAACCTATGCAAAATCACTCCATAAGAAAACTATGACATATTTGAAATGTACACGTTCCAAAAAAGTTAAAATTAGAGAAACTACAAAGACTATGTTTACATTGGTTTTTAACCCTGTTACTGAAGAGTTGTAAATCCCTAAATGAAATCAGGATTACTTCACCTGCCTTACTACTATACTACTGCTATACTGTGATCAGAAATCTTACAGTATTTGTCATTGTAAATGCTGCCCTCTCATTGTGAATTCAGAATAGTACATGCAGTTCATTGTCTCTTTAAAACAATCAGTCTGGCGAATTGCTTCCAACTCCGCCGACTTCCCCTCCTGTGCAATAACAATCACACATAAGCGTTTCTTCCGTAGTTGCTCGGCGCAGACTGGGACGTCACCACAGTCGGCGGCACATGTCCTCTGGAGGGTTGTTGGTATGGATATGGTCTAAAAACGCAAAGGACATATTATGAATACGCATCGACTCTCCTTGTCCCCAGTGGACTAGTATCAAACTTTTTCTGCAAAAGGTGACTCACATCTTTTCACTGGGCGTTACGATTTTGCAAGCACACAACAGACATGAACCGCCGCAAATGGAAAGTGTGGCTGCAGACCAGCCGATATACAGGCCCTCTCCGATCTCATACCTGTGACACGGTTAAACATTGAACAATTATTATGATCGAGTCCATTTGCATATCACTTTGTGCCATTCAGCTGTTGCTCTGCCACTAATGATGGAAAACTGATGCACGTTGAATTTGACTTACTTTGTCCCCGGGTAAAGCTGGTCGAAGAACTGCTGTGTGATATTGGCTGCATACCAAGATATAGCAATCATGGTGCTCATCCCTGCAAAACCCATGGCATTCAGTTCAACTCAAGCATGGCACACAGTGACAATCTGCTGTTGATAATGTCAGTGTTTGCATAGATTGTGAAGACATTAGCACACAATGTGTAAAAAGGAACACGTTAATGTTGAAGGCAGCTGTTGATGAAACTAAAATCATCTGATGCAAACTTTTGACTGTATGATAATGATAATGAGGCTAAAAAAGATGGGGCACATGCACTCGCTAATGACTGCATGAATCAGCTAGTAACAAGGAGAGACTAATCCTTTAAAACAATTCTATAAGTTCTCTTCTACAAGTTCTCTTAACAAAAACTACTCTACTACTTTACTATGTCAATTTAAATTACATAAAAAAATATTGGAATACAATTAAAGCCATCGCGGAGGGCCGGATACCACGGCCTGTCGTGAGCTATTGCTTAATCAATGCATAGCTATATTGAATAAGGGTGTACTATAGGTCGCGGTGACAACAGTCAAATGCTGCATATTTCCACACTTGCCAGGATCAATCCTCTCGTTACATCGGCGTTTGTAATCTGCGTTGTGTGACCTGCGTTGTGTGACCTGTTCCAACAATCACCGGCCCTTTGGGGGTAAGGGCACACTTTTGTCTATCAGCAGGTTTGTTAGAGTTGGGATAACCTTTTGAACTGGTGATCCATTTTCTGATAGCTTTTCTTCTGAACACAGAGTTTGGATTACCAGGTGTGTTTAGCTCGCCAGGGACTCTGTGTGAAGGCGCGGCGTCTTTCTTACTTCAATGTCCCATGTGACGAAATACTTTTGATCTTTGAGGACGGCTGTGAGGACTGAACACTTTTATCTACGTATCAGACGTTTTCTAAAAAGCCCAAACCAGCCTTCATTGCACACTGGTTTGACAGTTTTCTCTGTCAAAAACATATTCTCATGCTTTATTTTATTTTTTGTCAAGTGGCCACTACGTCCATCCTAACGTATGTACCTTGTAGTAAAAAGAAGACTCCTCCAATCGCAGCAATTCTCCCCTTCAGGATGTAGTTTTCTCCTCCAACTTTTGAGCACTGCATTCCTGCGAGAGTTGCCACGAGCCCAAATGTCCCGAACACAATGGCAGCAATCATCAGTGCCCGGGAGGCCTGAATGTAGCCTATGTGGAAACATACAAAAAAGGAAAAATTTGAAAAGTACAATAACACGCTTGCTTGTGTTCCCCTAAAACAACATTTGTAGATGTTGGACATGTAAGAACTTCTGTCATTTCAGTGAAAGGGAAAAAACAACAGGTTTAGTTACTGACTGAAGAATAAACTCGTTCAATCTCCCATCTTATCAAAACAAAGATATGTATTTGTGTTGGAACGAGAGAATAAAAGTCTGCCTGTAATGAGATAAGGACCAACTTTCTGACTCATGGCTAAAAAGACTGGGCATCCAATGGTGGTTCCTTCTGAGCACTAACCAACAGCTCTATGAAAGTCATCAGATAGTCTGAGACGTGACTGCGGTTGATACCAAGAAAGTCTTTAGTTGTATACAACACTTGTCTGTTAAAATCTTCAGGGTAAATGTAGTTTCCGAATTTGAATTCTACTCGGATGATATCAAGTAAATTTAAGTGTCCTGAAAGTTTTTTTTTAAGGTCAGGTATAAATCAAGTGGATATGGAAGAAGCAATAGCAGTAGATTAATTTGAATGGGTGGATTATTTTTCAAGCCTGAGAATAATTCGACTGAGACTAATGCCACGTTGGCCACTCACCATTAAGAGCGAGCAAAGACGGGAAATCCCGGCAGTTGTGAACTCCAGTAGAGTCGGTTGCACAGGACATCCATAGGTTTTCATAGATGGTTGATGTGGTGATAACATTACCGTCCACTGTCGAGACCCTCCAGTAACGATTTGGAAGGGCGACTCCAACCATCAACCAGCCCAGGAAGCCCAGGAAGAAGGCAAAAGCTTCTACTATGGCATTCATATTTCCTTGTTTCTTCTGTCCAACCCGTGCAGAGTTATCCAGCGCAATAAAACACTCAACATAAACGGTGACTCTCCGGAGCTGTCTCCCTGCACAAACGTGTGGTTTTGTCGGCCCCAACGCCTCAGTGTGCCACAGCAAATACCTGTAGCCTCTGAGCTAAGATGCTAAAGAAAACTGCAAATCAATGATTCATTCCAAACAGCCCACTTATGATTCCCCCTTTTATTCCTGACTCAATTGAAGCTTTTCAAAAGGCACCAATTGTTTACCCAACCTGAGGTGAAGTCCGAGCTTCAAACCTGACTTGCCAACGTCCACAGTCGACCAGCTATTTGTCATGTTTTGTCATTTGCTTTTGAACACTGTGTCAATAATATCAAAACCGTAATTGATGGGATTCGAGTCTCCTCGACCAGTATTAGTGCCCCACAGATGAACCTGGTTATCTCACAACTGAGCCCAAAAGACTCGGTTCCATTGGTTAACAAATATAGATATTGTTCCTTATCAGGCTTTTATCACCATTTTATCACTGTTTACCATCGCAGCTGTTTGGTCACTTTTCTCTCGTCCACATGGTTTACACTACTGAATAATGTCAGGTTTAGTTGTTTAAATCCAACCAATGTCAAATCTATGGAAATTAACAAAATATAGTACTAATACAGTACTTTTTTGTATTATTTTTTTTGCCAGTAGTGGTGAACCGTCTCAACAACAATGAATCACAGCTTCACAAGAACAGATTGAAGCTTGACCTCTGGCAAGACACTATGGGCTAAAACATTATACATCAGATTTTACAAATCATATCTCCTAAAGGCTTTTGGCTCAATAATTTTTTTTTACATTTTTTTAAATATTCTGGACCAGAAAGCTCTACTTCAGCAGCATTTACACACAGTTTATACCTGCCTATATTCCAATGCTTTGTGTGTGTGTCACTTATAGCCTGATTTGTATTAATTTAAAAATTTCATTCCTAAAACGTGGTGAAAATGTATTATTTTATGGCTGTCGGTAGTATTTTCTGATTTATGGCATGATATAAAGAGAGATATCCAAATTTCCCTTCTAATACATTATGCTTACAAAGTGAAACAAGAAGTTTCAACCTGGCTTTATCAAATGTTCAGATTTCTGTAAATAGCAAAAAGCACATATTCAGTATATACATTAAGCAATTTGCATATTTAAACATAGAATTTCAGAAAAAAAAGTTGGCTTATTGTAAGTAATCAACTGTTCATATGTAGTGTCTCAAGTTTAACAAGGAAAAAGTGTTTTATGGATGTCCAACATGTTTGGCATTTAATCCAGTGAATGCAGTTAATGATACAGAGGAAAAAACGGAGAACATGTACAATAAAATAATAATCTAGTAGCCCTGTCATAATCTTCAGGAGGTTTATGACGTTTTTTACTGTATGGAGACTTTGTATGCCTGGAAATGTAAAATAAGCCACCACATGTATTAGATTAAATTTTAATAAACTGGATTCACCTGCTCTTCGAACAGTGATTGTGCTGGATTGCTGGATTCCACAGCTGCTGCATTTTTTCCAAACCCTCTAGATTACAGCACCAATACTGAAAACTCTATGTCGATATTGCATTTGTATCTATTTAGAAACAATAGAAAGCTATTGGGGTATATAATCATTTAGACTGTCAAAGAAGAAAGGTCCGTGCCTCAATCAGTCAAAGAATATAGCCGTATTTCTCTCACTGTGGCGTTATGACTGTGACAGGTTATAAAATGCAAACTCAGCTATAACACACAGCTGAATCATCAGGAAAAAAAAGGCTGAAAACATATATAACCAAATCAATTTGTTCATAACTACCACTAACCTTTTCATTATGTTCACAGCAGATACTAAAGAAGTGACTTTTCTAGGATCCTGCAATGTCAAACTATGATCATAAACAGGCCATTAGTCAATTAGTACTTGTGCTGTGACTTACCTGGGAGAGCGAAAAGGGATGGAAAGTCACGGCAGTTGTAGATCCCTGTGGAATCACTGGCACAAGACATCCATAGGTTTTCATAGATTGTGGAGGTTGTAATTACGCTGCCCTCTGTGGTGGATTCTTTCCAGTACTGATCGTGCAGTGATATGAAAATCAATATCCAGCCTGCAAAACCTAGGAAAAGTGCTATAACTTCAATGATCACCTTCATGTTGAAAGTCGTTTTCGATTAATAATTAGCAATGCTTAATAGATAATGCCCCCTGTGCTCTACCTGCAGCCACTATATCTGGTATACATTTTGGGAGTGTGAGATCTGACTCAGGACTTTTTTTTCTCATGCACTCGAACCTGGACTAATTTGAACATTGATTTGTTGGCTGTAGCTACATTATAAGTCTGCTATTCCCGCCCAAAAATTGATGACATTTCACGTGCCGTCCACGTTGCCATAGAAATGTAAGTACATGGAGGGGTTTTTTTCTTCCTCTCTTTTCATTGGCAGTGGAGTTCATCTCTTGTTAAAAAGTTATCACAGATTCAAATGCATGAGTTTAAAGACTGGAGTCATTTGGCACTGACTGTGATCTGACACACTTCTGAGGCGTCTGCAGGAGATAATTAACATGACAATTCACTGTTTTGTTCTTTTTTGAAGTCATAATTGTAGTCATAACTGCAAAATGTATTACATATATATGCAGGATGAAATAAGTCAATCAGTGAGAGGTTTAGTGGTGAGGTGAATAATTGAATGTGATGCTCATATTACAATATACAGGTTTGCTCAGAGTGAATCTCTCTTTTTTCTTTTGGATTCTCACATCCTCCTGTCCTCCTGTCTGCATGTCCTATTGAGGAATTGGTAGCTTGGGATTTTAGAGAAGGGATTTCAAGTCGAGCAAATACTTGAGGGGGAAAAATGAACAGAGGGTAGATCAATTACTGAGCTAAAGTGGTCGGTAGGGTGATTTATTGAAGGCAGAAAGTGTTTATTTTAGTGTCGGTTAAGCATTAACGGGTCTGCAACAGGACAAAAGATGCATTGAAACTCTTGATCTTTGCAAATAATTGATCTTTTTTTTGTACTGGAGCAAATCGACAATTAACAATGATGTCCGTGCTTTTGAAACGATTGTGTTTACATATTATAGTGCTTTCAACTAAAAGACGCTGGCAAAGGGCCCAGGCTGTTTTAACACTTCCTTACACTGCAAAAGTGCTAGATTCAGAAGTACTGATGTATTCCCAACACTATGTCTCCGTGGGGATGAAGCATATTAAGATGTTTATCCTTTGATTGAGTCAATCTTTTCTTTGTTTACGAGAAACTTGAAACGCACAATTTACAGTCTGTATCTTATCAAATGTGAATTCTCTCTTCCAACCACGTTATCAGAGGCACAGGTCAAAGTACTGTCATATACTTACAATATTGAGCCCACACTCAGGCTTTAACTCAATCTTTTGTCTGTTAATATTTTATTTCTCTGCCCTTCCCTCAGTCAGCTGAAATATTTATTCTGTTGTGTCCGCATTGACCTCCCAGCTTAAAGGGAGAGTTCACTCAAAACAAACCCGATAGGAGCTTTTGGTTCTCAACCTCTGTCCCTGGCTTTTCCACTTTCCACGATCCATTAGGAAGTGATGTCAGACACTCATCTACTCATCTACATGTTTTTATTGCGATTAGAATAAGTTTTCAATCTGTCAGTAATTCATTTTCAAACATTTAAGTTCATTTAATGACTGGATGGTCATCTAGTTGTAGCTGTCTTATCAGAGAAGTGAGGCTTTGAAGAATTATTATAATTTGGTATTTAAACATTTTGGCCCTGTGATACATTGACCCCGCCCCCCAACCTTAACCCTACCTGACCGTTAAAAGAAAAAGCCATATACATAATGAATGGACGGATTTAAACATTATTATGTTGTGTATTCCCCGACTTTAAATAGTTACTTCACTTTCAAAGAGTGGTTTAATCTTGAAAAAGTTAATTCAAATTTACAATTTAATAGTCAAATTCTAGATGTTACATTGATTTAAAAACATTGATAACTTTGATCTTGCAGTTACTCTGTGTGTGCTTGGAAAGTTAAGCATCATTTTTTCTTCCATTCATTTTAGTAATCCTTAAATCTATTTGTGAAATATTACATGGTAGAAGTGTCTGGAACAACAGCAGCGGTGTAATTGATCATGTAACCACAGTAAGGTACAAACTGATGATAATGATGAGTAAATGAAGCAGTCTTTTTGGTCGGCCATTTAAATGACTAATCATTTGAAATATTGAGTTACTGAACGCACCTTTGAGCTAATTTCAGATCATGATTAATGTGTGGGTTCAGCCATGTGCCTTCAGTAAATGCTGTTTGAATAATGTGTAGTCTGTGTAACTTTGAACAGTCAGTCTTTGTGTACCGTGTATTGGACAGAGTTTCGGTGAAGTCACTGCTTCAACACCGGGTCTTGTCAATCCACGTGATCGCTCTACGTCTCTGATGCTCGCTCAACCATACACAGAGAAGCTTGGGGAAAAGAATCACTTATTTAAATAGCCCACCATTACGGTGTTGGCCTCAGGTTATTTAGCATTTTAGTATTTAGACATGAAGGTCTGCAGATTACAGAGTCTGTCCGACTGTCTGAAGGTTGCTCCAGCACTTTGACTGAGACTGAACTCTCTAATTTCTAACGACTTCGGCGCTCCTGCTTACAACAGCTATTGGTTGGATTCCCATTAAACCTACCCCAAATATTCATGTGTCCTTGAGGATGAGTTGTAATAACGTTGTTTTTCTCTTCAGACTATGTGTCTTGATAATCAACAATATTACGTCCGTATCCATCATCATTAATATTTGTTATGCACGTTGTCCATCACAGACGAAGCACTGCATGCTCTTTGGTTCTACGTTGGACTTTTCAGAGCAAACGTCCAACTGTCTTGGTATAGCAGAGAAAATGGGAGGTCAAAATTAATTTGGCTTTTAATTTAGTTTGTAGCTTGATAATGTTACTGCCTTCACTATTAATTTTTCTACTTTGGCTCTTTCTTCTTCAGCGCATCTTCATCACTTCTACGATTTACGCCTGTTGTGAATACGAGAGGACAGAGGCCATTGGCTGACAGAGTAAACAGTTACAATACAGGTGTCCTTTAGTGTCACTAGACACACAGTCTTCTCTTTAGAGAGAGTTAATGTTTATATGAACATGTAAATTTTATGAGTTTTGTCCGGGTGTATGCCCTCCATGGAAGATAACCATCAAAAGTGAGCCGCGTTACATAGTGTCAAGTTGTATTGTTTTTTTCAATTATCCTTTGCCAGGATTCACCTGGGTGTCACATCTTCCTTCATAATCAGTTCACAGATTCCCATCACATGGGTCGACATGTTTCAGCAGAAAACTTTGCAGCGGAAAACAACAGTCAGTACAGTACAGTACAGTACAGTAGTTGTTCTTCAGATTCAAAAGTGAATTTTTCTGGGAGGAATTCACATAAACTTTTGCCTCTTAATTGTTCTCAGTGTTACTTTATAGTTAATTTTCAGCGTTAGATCTAAAGTGAGCCGTGGCAATTTGTAGTATTGTTTTATAATAGAGCATCAAAGTGAGAACTGTCCCATAAACTTTATGTATGATATGTAAAACAAAATGCACTTCTGTTTTATATATCATATATAAACCATATATAAAACATCATAATAACATATCATATTGTTTTATATTTGATTTTTTTAAAATTCAAAAGAAATCACGGTGTTAATAGTAACACATTCAAACCTAATACCATAATGGAGACGTCATTGTCAATTTTGCTCCTTGATGGTTACATTATAACAAACCGACAAATATGTCAGATTTTTTTACATCAAGATTATTATTAAATTATTATTAAATTATTGAAAAATGTCCTGCCCTATCTCAAGTATCTGTAGTGGCATTACACTATTTGCAGAGCACTCTCAGATCATTAATAAAGAGATTAAGAAACAATAAAACGATTGCATGAAATGCAATGATCGCGACAAGATCCTTGCCGTCATACGCAGGTCCGATAAGCACAGAGGTTTACCACTGATTGCTATCATCATCGGGTTTTTTTTTTTGCATGCTGTTACTGCCTAATTCCCAGTCTCAGCATGAATAACTAAATATACTTGTTTGTCAGTAGCTACAAAAATTAACTTTTTCTGATCTGCTGTCCCAACAAGTGTCCATCAGACACAACATGTATTAGGTAACATGCCCGCCCAACACACACTGATCCCAGGTCTGCTGTGTGTTAGTGAAGACTTGATTCAAACGAAGTTCATGTGGTAATATACTCCATGTAGGCACAACGTCATTTTGAAACACGGAGCTCTACAAACTAACTCATGCACAATAAACGCGGGTCTTTTGATACTGTACCCGATCAGCAATAAAGTTGTTAACCTGCTAATATGCAATTTGTACTTTTGACCACCCCAGCCCTGAGCGCGTGTTTCTGTGACTGATTAAAACAATATTGTTCCCCCGATATTAATATTCATGTGAATGTCACTGGAAACTATACAACTTTTTCCACGTGTGTAATCTTCTTTCGCCTTAAACAATAAAGCTTTTTCTTTAAAATCCCTGGGTACAGTTTATGATGATAAATATTCAAGCAGAAAATAAGCAGATGTTCGTGTGTGTCACATATGATGTGATGGAAAATCCACTGTCATGGTCTTACACTGATCAAAGTGAACTTTAATGAATCAGAGAAAAAAGGAAATCTGATTCTCTGTCCTGTGTAAACGTTACAAGTTATAGTCACACTTGTGTTCAAGTTGAGCCTCAGTGTCCTTCTCTCGGTGAGGACAATCCTACCTTTTGAAAACTGACATTCACTTTGTTCATCTTTCTTTTATTTTCTTTTTCCTTGTATTTTCTGTTGGTCAACAACCTCTTATTAACACACGGACAGTAAGTGGACAGTAAGGCAGCAGAAAGGGGAACCGACACATGTATTTGTGCTATGCAAGATTTTATTAATTTGCTTTCAACTCATCTATGTAATGTTTGCGACAGTCATAACTTAAAGATTATTCGTTCTATGTGAAATTATGGAAGTAATATATTATGACAGGAGTAATATATTATAATGACAATACACTTTGGTTTCACAATAAAAAAATTCTATATGAATCCATTATTATTATTTATTCAATGTGTCTGCAATTACTAAATGAAAATAAGATCACAGCAGTCAAAATCATACTGTTACATAATATTTAAAGAATGTGATATTTCACCATGCTGCCATTTTTACAGTTACAGTAACAAAATGTTATATTTATACTATATATATGTGTGTATATTTACATACAGTATATATACATATGTACACGCATAACTATATATAATACATGCGACAGTGTTCATGATAGAGTGATCACGCCTGTGCTAAAGGTTTGGCTAGGTTTTCATTATACCACTTTTACATACACTTTATTACAGATTATGGTACACATTTGAGATGATACAGAAGATAAGGAGTATCCGGCAACTGGTCAACTGATATTCTCTCCTCTGGCCTGTTGCCATCTTCTGTTGCTCTAACTCAAAGCAGCACACACCCACCACCCTTGGTCTCCACGTAGTTTGGGTCAAGGTCATTGGGCAGCTTGCCGCCCTCGCCCCAGACATTCATCTCTCCGAACACACCCGTCTCAATCATCTCCTCCTGCCAGGGGATCGGGACGTTACCGGAGGCAAAGTCGTTGTAGAACTCGGTGTCCTTGTTGTCAATGACCACGCCTTTGATCGTGCTGAAGGCGCCCACGTCGTCAATGTCTTTGGCGTAGACCATCTTCGGATCGGGGACAAAAGGTGGAGGCAGCAGGCCTGCAGGTGACACAGAGAGGACGGGAACAAATCAGAGTTTGTAGCTAATGTGTTTGTTTCATAAACTTTCACAAGGTCTCATCCAGTAGGATTTGACGGATGAAATCAGTAAAAGGTGTTGTGCAGCTAATAATAAATGTTTGCCCCTGTGAGTTGTTTTGCAGATATCACCCACCTGCATCCAGACGGCCCCAGTTAATCTCTTTGAAGAAGGCCTGATTCTTGAGCTCCGTGCAATCATTGTTTTTGAACCCGAGACGCTTCGCCGGGTCCTTCTCCATCAGGCCTTCACAAAGATCTTTGCATTCTTTGCTGAATTTGGGAATATATGAAACTGGGTCCTTCAGGATTCTGCGAGCTACCTCCTCATTCTCGACCTGAAGAAACATACAGACACTCCGTATATGTCATTTCACCACCACGGACACCAACAAAGAAAAGAATTGAGGATATTTTTGCCCCCCAAAAAATCCCTGGATTCTCTTCTGTAGTACCTTTTCTCCACGAACCCTAAAGGGCCCTTTGGCAGCAATCATCTCATACAGGGTGACTCCCAGAGTAAAATAGTCCACAGAGTAGTCATACTCCTTCTTCTGGAGCAGCTCCGGAGCCATGAAACCTGTATTCATCAATGATATGATTTCACATACAATAAACTCCTTGGAAATACTGTACATGGTCAACACGGTGGTACAGATTTACTGACCTGGATCATAGCATTTCCTCTGCAGTTGGCCAGTTTTGTCTGACTTCATCCATTACATAGCAATATTTTTTAAATATTGGATTGGTTCACTTACCAGGAGTTCCAGCATATCCAGAAGTTTTGTCTTTTCCTGGTGGAAGTTCAACAGCCAGACCCAAATCTGACAGGCGGACGTGTCCTAAGTGACAACACTTTGATCACAACAGTGGAATATGGGTTCTGAGTAGACCATCGGCTATTATGTATAGGTATTCACTCCGAGCTAACATTATTAAAATGAAACACATTCTTTTTATGTTTTGAAAATGTTCCCTTTTCTCCTTCTTCCCTATGAGTACAAAATAGATTACTGTGGAAACCTAGAGGGAGGCAGCCTCATGGTTCAAGGCAAAATTCAACTGGTAAGCTTGGAAGCCACAGTCACGAGGTTGAGGGTGATGTGTTAGGACAGAGACGGTGACTTGGGGCTGTAATATCAGTTTGTCTACGCAGAGACATAAAAATGAGGAAATGTCTCACCTGTGTCGTCCAGCAGTACGTTCTCTGGTTTCAGGTCTCTATAGACGATCCTGTGCTGGTGAAGATGCTCCACCCCACAGATGATCTGAGCCGTGTAGAAACATGCTCGTTTCTCATCGAAACCAGGATTCTTTTCATCCACGTTATACATATGAAACCTGTGAGAGGGGGAGGGGGTGTTATGTTCATATTTCTGAAGGTTCTGAGAAATCAAGAAGAGTAGCTACTGGAGAATTGTGGCACGAAGCTGTGAGAGCCTAGTCGTAGCTGCAGTGTTTGTCTACGCAGGGCTTATCAGTAGAGATAAGAGGGAACACTATTCCTTTGTTGTTTATCTACAGAAGCATGCAGAGGTCAGTCGGAGGGTTTCACCGTCAATGTGTAAAGCTATGTACAGTATATAGAGCACCTGAGATCTCCGCCATTCATGATGGTCATAACCAGGCAGAGGTCTGTCTTGGTCTGGAAAGCGTAAGCCAGTGACACGATGAAGCGACTGTGAACTTTTGCAAGGATGCGCTTCTCCACAATTGCTCCCTAAACGGAAATAGCAACAGGACATGATTAGTCTCACAAAAGCGGGAATGTGCAATGACAAAAAATAAAAGCTCTAGAACTATACAGAACTATACTCTCTGCCCACAAACAGGTATTAGAGCTCTTTTCTTTAGAACACAGGTTCTCACATTTGTGAGGACCTTTTTTTCAAGTTCATAAGGTTTGCCGTTGATTTAGGTGTGAGAATCAAAGGTCTCGGGGCCTTGTATTTTGAATCTGACATGACGTACTCACGTACGTATGCAGTGATCCTTTAAAAAGCAGGAGGTTTCAGTCTTGCATTTAGCCACTATGGTTAAAACTAAACATCTCTCAGAATTGTTTCCCCTTATTTCCTGCTGTGGGTCATAATGAGGTTCCCAGGACAATGTGTTGTAGCTCTTTTTGTTTCACACGTTTGTGCGTTAGATCAGCGCTTTACCTGGTAGCCATTGCGTTTCTTAAGCCTCTTTTTCTCCAGTTTCTTGTTGGCATACATTTTGCCTGTTGCCTTGGCCTGGCAAGCAAACACTTCCCCGAAACCTCCTTTACCCAAGACCCTGAAGTCCATGAACCACTCCTCATCAACAGGCTGGCTCTCCAACCATTTGAACTGAACATAACGCAGGAAGAACATGCTATTCTTGAAGCCATCTGTGGCCTCCTTCTCCAGATGTTTGAGCAGCTGCTTCTCGCTCTCCTTGAACAGGTCACCGTGGACGTTCTTGAAGTCTTCTTTGACTCGCGTGACGGCCTTCTCCTCCAGGAAGCGGCAAAAATTCTTTGAAGCGGACTCATAGTACTTGTTGACTATTTTCTGGGCCTTCTGCAGCCTGTCCTTCTCTTGGCATATGGTGTAGTCCTCGATGTCTCTCCAGAGCTCTCCAGCATTTTTATGGGTCGCGTCGCTCTCCAGAAACTGCTGGAACAGGCGCTTGCCGATGGGCTGCTTGACAGACATGCTTTCAAAGACAGCGTCCACAGTCGTCTTCATGTGCTCACAGTCTCTGATGTGTGGCAGTTTCAGCCTGGCGCGCATCTTCTTGTCGCGCATGGAGGCTGCCGCAGTTCCGTCCACGCTGCCGCGGGCGGACACGTAGGCGGAGTTTGCCACCACCGTCTCCAAACCACCGATGTCCATGGTTGCACCTTTGTCTGTGACACACACGAGACAAAATGTCAGTGAGAGCACTGGAAATGTCTCTATTTTGCACTAGTAGTTTTACATTGTGGCCATGATGTGCTGTGATATTTACCACTTCCATATTAAGAGGGCCACAATTTAAATTCAGCAAGTTCATAATACCAGGATGGGGGCTCCCATAGCGTTCACTGTACCGTTTATTTAGTCTTTGAATTCTAAGCGGACTTTTAAAAGTGCCTCTTCCATGATCACGACCAATAATGTATGTCTCTCTGTCAGAAGATCTGACGATTTCAGTCGGGGACACATCTGCTATCATGTAGTATCCTTAATATTGCTACTCTCTTATACCTTGTTTAATCAATAAAATATTCCAGATTACAAACAAAATGCCAGATAATGAGTGATGTTGATTGTTTTTTTTTTCTTGTGATAGTTAAATTTCACATTAATACAATATATGTCACCGGTCATCATTATTAGGTGCATGCCACAGGTTGTTTTGTTTGACGATGCACATTTGTCAGTTCACTAATTTTCCTCGGGTGTGCCTCATGTACAGAGAGAACCAGCACCAGATAGAGAAAGTTCAAGGTGGAGAGAGAATATTGTTGCGAAATGCTGCGCCCTGCTGTTCAAAAGACAGAAGTCACAGGGGAAGTCTTTTTAATTGGGATGCTACAGGCAGGGCATTAAGTTTAAGCTTGCCAGCACCTGCATGCACACACACACACACACACACACACACACACACGCGCACACACACACACACACACACACACACACTTAAGCGAAGGGATTTAGGGAGCTGCAAGGCAGGAATTGGGCGAATTAACTCCCACGGTGCAGCCCAAAGGTCTTTTCAGTTCCTCACCCTGGTTCCCTTTTGCAGATTTCCTCCCTGACGATAGCAAACTACAAACGGTTTCCTTTTTCTGGAATATACTGTAGACATGAGAAATGTTGTTGTTCATCGAACCTACAGTCTGAAGGATTATCTCTGGCTCTTGTGCCTGTGAATCATAGACTGTTAAAAACGTCTGTAAATAAACATTCTTTTAACTCTACTGGGATTTTGCCATGTAAGATCATATTGCATGCTAGGCCATTAATGTGAAGGCTCCAGTGTTTGTGTTGAAAAAGACACCTCACTGCAATAAAATGGGACAGGAAACGTAAAGTGTGTTAAGTCTCTGTGTATGTTACACAGGTACAACCTGCTCTGCCTTAACCTGGTACATGCATTGAAAGCTGAAAGTGATACTATTCGTAGCTGACTCTGCATAATCCAATTAACACTGACTGTTGATACCAGATATGCACATATATAGACAATTGACCCAATTGTTAATTAACCCACATTGTTAGAGTTGATTTCAAATGTGCTTACTCAAACCGAGGCAATGACCTTATCACTTATAAAGTGCTATTCTTAGGCCATGTGGATTTTAGAATGGTATCAAAACGCAAGCAACCTTTATATTATTAAATTTAGAAAATATGGAGAAATGAAGATCATTAAGATTGTTTTTAATTTTGGGAAATTCTGCAATGCTTGGTAATGGAAAAAAACATGCAAATCTTGTTTTAGGGAATATTCAATCTAAGATTTTGGAGGAAAACAGTTAACTAATGTCAGCAGCCTAATCTATTAATTGTTCTCCAGAGTAAATTCTACTTAAAAATACCACATTTCTGATACAATTCACAGTATAATATATTATAAAGCAGCACTCACCTATACTTCCTCGCCCTGAATGAGAACTTGAATGTCGTGAATCAAATCCAAACTGGAATCATCCGACGTATATTTTCTTCTTCTCGTCTTGGCTCGCTTTTCTTCCCTCAGCCAGAACAAATCATCTCAGTCGCGTCAGGGTCTCGAGAGGATGTGTTGGGGCATCGAGATGAGGTATACGCTGCACAAGAAATCCTACTTGGTTGTTCATTAGCTGGTGGGGATTACACACCCGGCAACTTGGTGAGAGCCATTAGTGTAACTCAGCAGCATCAGTGATTACTGATGAGGAATCATGTCCTCACTCAAAAAGCAGCATTGGACTATTTGATATAAAGAAGGACAAAAAATAGGACAAAAATATGAACCTTGACTTTTAATTAAAACTTGATAGATCATTTGTTTATTTTCCTATCAAGCTGCGATGTTTGTATCGTGCCAATGAGAAACAATGAAGGCTGAGATATGCAGCAAAATAAAACCACAATTTTGACTCTTTTTTTTTTTTGGCACACAGACTATCGAACGACAGTATGGCTCGGAATCAGGCTGCATGTTGAAGGTGGATTATCTCCTGTACTTGAACAAGAGCCCAGCATTGCAGCACATGCATGGGTTACTGCATGATCTTTGAACTGTTGTGTCCCTGTAAGCCCGAGTACATGAGACAATGCTGTTAACATTAGCTGCGGGAGCCGCACGTGAATCCACATCATTTCAAAAGTATCCATGAATTCACGGGCCAAGGGAGAATGAAACTGTGTGAGTACGTTTGAGGGGAGAGGATTTACAGTAGTGCATGTTTGAGGAGAGAGAGAGAGAGGTGGGATTCAGGAGACAGTGTCAAACAGCAGAGAAACTGCAGCAGAGCACGTTTGATACGAAATAACAGGTCATTTAAGATAGCAGACACGGAAAATAAGCCAGTATCCACAGGCAGCTGCTGGCTGTCGCCCTGTGGTTTGAACTGGCTGACTAACACATACTGAGGCCGCTAGAAAGCCATTTGCAGCACTTTACATTTCCTTTGGACAGGAGTTTCACTTTGTGTAACACTCTACACAGAATGGTATACCCACAGTAAACCCTGCATTCTGACATAGTGAAAGACATGGTTTTTAATGTATGTTGCTGAATCTGTTTTCTTTTTATTAGTTCCCCACTGCAGCACAAAGTTTGCTTTTATTCAAAACACTAATCCTTATTTCAGTCATTTCAGTTCACACGACTATAACAGACAATCTATACATGTCAACATTCTCCAATACAACGTTTACTACTTAAAAGGCAAGAAAATGGCTATCTTTGTAAAAAAGAAATGTCATTTCAAATGTTTGGCAGTGGTTATGAGGTAACAACAAATATGTTGCAATACTTATCATGATATAGTAATGATGTAAAATTAAGAAGAAACTGAAACTTGCACTAATATATGGTTGAGATGTCTGTTTATGTGATTTAGATTTTTTGATTGTGTATAGAACTTCAGCATTTTGAGTTTGAATGTGAGAATTGATTTTCTAAGTCAGTGTGGCTCTTTGCATTGAGAGTTTAACACATTCATGAGAAATTGGCTGAAACAATCATAAATGAGTGATGCTGATTTGTGCAGGTTCTAAGAAGTTAAGAGGAGATCCATGGACTGATTGAGGCCTGTGAAAAGAAGTTAAGTACATTTTTGTCAAAGTGGAAAAATAACTTTTCAAAATCACACCTACCAGAAGCATGTGTTCACTTAAACAGAGGAAAGACCCCCAATATAAGAGGTCAGTGTTACGAGAGCGTAAGGTTTTTGAATTGTATTCAAATCATGCCGCATTTAACATGTAGAATCTTTAATACACTTGATGATCTGATCTACATCCACACACGGTGGAGCTTGTTGAGTCAACATCAGAAACTGTGAAAAAAAGTGTTTTTGGCCAGACAGGACAATTGTACAATATATTGTGCACAGGAAGGCACACTTATTGTGAAAGAGGAAAAACAGTTTGAACGAAGGTAAGACAGGTAGCTCAAGCTTTGGACCAAAACATAAAACGTAGTCCTATTTAGGCCAGTTTAAACCCATTTACTGTCCTGTGCTTCAGACGGGGGCTGTTCAAAAGACCCAATAAATCCAATTTAAAGAGGGTAGAGGTGAAACGGATTTTACTTTGTCGTCTAATCCAGCTCAGTGACGGAGAACAAACCCACCAACCCAGACTTGGAGATTAGGCTTTAGCTCACGGACACTGATACGAGCATAGATCTAACCACTGCCCTTTCACCTGACAAGTCAGGGGTTAGATCCTTGAACTACTGTCCCTTCACCTTATTGTTTACACTCATTCTTTCTCCATTGCACATCTAAAAATTCCATATGTTTCAAACGGCTCCACAAAATAATGAATAATTGGTGTTTAAAATTTTTTTTTTTAGGAAAAAGTGCATAATCTTTTCCTGTTTAATTAATTCAGAGCAATGCCAAAAGAAATCACATTTCATTTGCACACGCAATGGTGTTGTCAAGTCGTCGTACTGCCAGGTGATCCGAAGGCAGCTGAGCTGTAACCGCTCTCTGGTTGATTAAACTGAGACATGACAGCTCGGCAAGTCAGTGTTGTCCCTCCGACAATAATCTCTAATTGAGAGTGATGGCGCTGCCGCCCTGTTGACCCAGTATCCACCTGACCCCCCTTACTTCCCGGTGGAAATACTGATGAATGTGTGTCAGTCGCAGATGGATGTTGTCAGATACAGAAATGTAAATTCATGTCCAGTTTCAATATTCTGAAATAAGAGAACTGAGACATTTTTACAACGTCTGTGTAATTTATGACCTTTTACTGCCTGAAATCCGCCTGATGATGAGACATGACCATGGATGTATTAAGTCTATTCTTCTTTATAATTCCATAAGTTCTTATAATACATCCATGGATATGACCCATAACATACAGCTGGGTACTGTGATTAAGTTCATGTGTTGTTTTAATGGAGTTGAAAGAGTTTTAATAACCTTTTGATTAATATACAGACGCTGTCTGAAGGAATGTGGATGTGACAGCAGCAGCCTGCAGTCTAGTGGAAAGAGATGGGAACATGGAAACTGTCTCCTTGAAGTCCTGTTCCCACCCGTAGATACACTAGGGAGCCTGGACTACAGCAACATGGCCGCCTATTGGTTTGTTACACCAGCCAACCATTACTCACCGCCGTTAGCAGGTCCAGAGATGAAGAGAGTACACGAGCGTCACACATACACCGTGTACCAGTCTCCAACATGATGTGTTCAGGGGACGGAGAACGATCACGGTCAAAACGCCTACTCAAGAATCATACTCACATCTCCATTATTCTCAGTCACCCGATATCAATTTAAAGTTATAATCTCAGTGTGATCTGACATAAATGTTATTGTTGAAAGATGAAAAATTAACAACAATAACTGTTATTAATAATAATAATAATAATAATATAGATAATGATATTAGATATAGACAGATTTCTTTTGTCTTTTGTGAATAACAAAATATACATTCAAATTGGTCTTCTGTTTGGCTTATTTACTGTTGTGAACTGATTATCAGAACAAATATTTGTAAACACATTTCTAAACTTTTCAATCAAATAAATGAATCCATGTTCCTTTCCTCTTTTTTGGGTTGTGTCATAAAACCAAAGCAAACACAAGAAAACCAAATGATCCCAACATCTCTAAATAAATAAATAAGCATATAAGAAAGAAAGAAAAAAGGGGATGACTGCAGGCCGATCTTCACCACTGTGCTGAATGTCCGCAGGCACAAATGAGAGCACTCGGAATTACGAGTTGCCGAGGAGCTCGTGAAGGCGTCTCGTGCCTGCCTCCTGGTGTACCTCAGTGTGTCGGGTGTGTATGTGTGTGCGCTGGGCTCGGAAGGGGAAGGGACGCAGCGAGCCGCCGACATGAAGGACAGGTCGCTCGGTCCGCGGGTTTGAGCTCCACATCGTGTCCGGGGCGCGATGGACTTCGTGCTGAGCGGCGCGGCGGCGTGCGGCGCGTGTCTGTTCACCAACCCGCTGGAGGTCGTCAAGACCCGGATGCAGCTGCAGGGCGAGCTGCAGAGCCGCGGCACCTACCGGGTCCACTACCGCAACGTGTTCCACGCCTTCTACACCATCGGCAAGGTGGACGGGCTGGCCGGCCTGCAGAAGGGCCTGGCGGCCGGGCTGCTCTACCAGTTCTGCATGAACGGAGTGCGACTCGGCTCGTACGCCGTCATCGACTCGTCCGGTTACATCCACACCAACGGGAGGGTCAACGCGCTGAAGACCACCCTGGCGGGGGCTGCGGCGGGAGTGGCGGGCGCCGTGATGGGCAGCCCCATCTACCTGGTCAGTGGCTGACCTCGCTGCAGGCCTGACTCCGTCCTCATGTTATTACCTTAGGTGTGACATTTCAAGGTGAGCTGTCAGTTGTCAAAAAAATACATAATAATAACCACAGATTCTCCTCGTTGACAGGTCAAGACTCATCTGCAGAGTCAGTCCACCTCCTCTATCGCAGTCGGACATCAATACAAACACCAGGTAACGCGATGAACCCGAACACAGAGTTATGAAATATGAGTGGGAGACGCATGTCGGGTGTCCTCCTCATGTGTTTCCTCCCCCTTCCTGCCAGGGGATGACCCAAGCTCTGGCAGCCATCTACAGGCAGCACGGCATCCTGGGACTGTGGAGGGGCTCCAGCGCTGCCGTGCCGAGGGTCTGCGTGGGGTCCTCTGCTCAGCTCTCCACCTTCTCCTCCTCCAAGGAGCTCGTCATTGACCTGCAGGTCAGAATACGCCTCTCTGAGTTTTTCATCGTCACGCAATGGTCGTCTAAAATCGGCGGTGACGACAGGAAACAGGGCGAATGGAAGAATGTTGCTTTAGGATTACGCCGTGGGTGCGCGTCTGTCATATGACCGGACTGTCCAAGAATAAACAGAGCTTGGGTGTTTTGCGTGGGGTCTGGCTTTATTCTGACAGAGCTGCTGTGGCCTAAAGTCTCTCTTAAACAATCAGCCGATGAAAATGATCAGTTACTGCCCTAGATTCAGAGATGCAGGTCTTACGGCGAAGGGATGAACTGTAGCTGTGTACAGTATTACAAAAGCAGTCATTGTGACAAAGCGCCAGGCGACCTACTCTTCTGGAATGAGCAATCCGACACCTTTCACTGGCCTCCCCCTGCCTGAAAAACACATGGCTTATGCTACTGATGCATCTGTCCACTGGGAGCAAGAGACTGCTGATCCAGCTCTAGTTTAAAAAAAACAAAACAAGATGTGTTTTTTAGCACATGCGAGAACCACATTGATCAATGAACAGTGTTTTTGTTCTTGTGACAAGCCGGCAAACACATTCTGGAAAGAATCTTAACGACCTTGTGCACAGCTGACTTGAAATACCATATTCTCCTCCTGGACTTTAGCTATTTAAACTGGTGGGTGGGTGAGTGAGGGTGGGTGGAGGCGGGGTCTGTACATTCCTCCTGACATCCGAAGGAACTAGACTACACAAATACAGGTTTGACTCAAGCTACCGGCGATCCCAACACATCGGCATCGAAAATAGAACCATTCTTCTGTTTCTGTAAACGTGGGCGATCGTGACCAGTTAAAATCAGAAGTGGTACCCTGACGACGACATACTGGTGTAGTGTCACTGCACTGGTGCGAGGAGTGTGCGCTGCATCCTGTCATTTCTCACTTTTATCACACAGAGTTGCCTTCTCCGTCCCCCTGTTTCTAGTGGTTGCCTCGTAACATTGTTTTCTTTTCTTTTCGCCCAAGATTTTCCCAAAGGGCAGCTGGTTGGTGGCCCTGAGTGCCGGCATGATCAGCAGTGTGGTGGTGGTGTTGGCCATGACACCTTTCGACGTGGTGAGCACGCGGCTCTACAACCAGCCCGTGGACCCTCTGGGCAAGGTGAGCAGACGGACCAACGCGTGGAAGTTATAATGCTTGAGATGTAAAGTATGTACACGGCTGTCAGTTTCCCAGCAACGGCTGTCTGATTGATGAGTTTCATCGTGGGCAATGTGGACACCGGGTTTTGACAAGGAAGACGAATGCTGACTGTCACCTTCTCCTCTTTCAGGGGCAGCTCTATAAAGGATTCGCCGACTGCTTCTCCAAGACGCTGAGGAAGGAGGGCTTGACGGGACTCTACAAAGGCCTGGGAGCCTCTTATTTCCGTCTTGGTCCACATACTATTCTGTCCTTGTTCTTCTGGGATGAGCTGCGCAAAATGCACCAGCAGTTCAGATAACACCGGGGGGCGAGGGAGACTGGGGAATTGTTAACTCATTACGTGCATAGCTTTGATGAGATTTACTATTATGAGGTGAAAGAGAAAAAGCAGGAGGTGCTCTCCTTTCTTAATTTGAAAGAGAATGAGCGAAGGTCACGTTTTACACTCCAGATAAGAAAACAAATCAGTTTCAGTGAAACTGCTCCAGGGAGGAAGGTCAAAAGGTCAAAAAATCAAGGGAACTGACAGACCTCATATACAGTATACTGTACTGTACTCAACATCAAACACCATGGCTCTTTTATAGCTCTCAAACACTTATATTATGTCTTTCATAACACAGTTTGCACCGGACATGAATGTACTGTATACCTTCTGAGGAAAGCATCACGTGGCTCACAGTGTGAGAAGACAAATGAACAGAAGACGTCGCTAATGTGAAATGACTAGCGCAGATTGTCCAGGTGGCTGCTGCTCACAAAGGGAAACAGACATGTCAACAGATGTGACGGAGTCTCACATCAGCTGCCTTGTACTGACAGGAGGTGATGGTGTCTTGAAGTTAAAACACAAATTGTTTTCTGTTTTAAGCAGCAATTGGTCTTTTTTTGTGGGGGCCAAATACTGATTGTTGTGGAATTTTTGTCTATCCTACCCTGAGAAACTCTTAAGATGAGTCTTCTCAGGCAACAAAGCAAGGTCATCTTATCCATGGCAAGCCGAAACAATCATTGAGCAGCTGAAATCTCACTCGAGGTGTCATAGTTGCGGAGAGATGACGAAATTACTCAAAGCTAAATACAATGTCTTGGGACGACAAACACTGCATATGTTGATCTGTGTAGCAGCCGGAATACCTCCTCAATATTGAGCTCTTATACTCGCGTACTGTATGGTAAAACGTTTCGACAGTGGTCCGAAGACTTGAGCAGAATCAGTGAATGTTACATGCAGCAGCTTGGAAATATGTCATCAGTGTATGACAAAAAATGCATTTCCTATAAGGTAATGGACGTGAAGAGCTAATAAATCATCAGGCTTTTTAGTGACGGACTTCAGATTGTTTCTTTGTTTTGTTGTGACTGAATTAATCATGTGACCCTCAGCCATTACAACTAGATCATTGCATTGTCAAAGTGTCCTTGGGTAAGACACATACACTGAAGTTCCCCCTGACGGCTGTGTCAGCAGTGTATGAATGTGTGATAGAAAAAATACTTCAGGGTGTTTACCCGGCGAAGCAATCGGTGACTGAAGGCTCATTTCCTCATCAGGTTTCCAAGAGTCAGCAATCTTCCCACCACTGCATTCAAAATCCCCAACAGATGAATTTCCTCCCCAGATGATGGAATTAGAGAACAGAAAGTGCTTTTTTCACACCCCACGATGCATGCATCACATGACCTATTATGTCTACCACTTTAAAGTTCGTCATCTCAAATGGGGGTGGGGGGGAACGGCTCTGAAATTAATTATTTGTTCGAACAAGACTCCTGACTAGAGAGCACTGATCATACATGACGAGGTCAAAGAGATAGTCAACAGTGTGATAATGCAATGGGAGGAAAATATACACACAAGGTGACAAGGGACTCATTTTGTTCACAGTGGCTGGAAAAACTGCCTAGTCCACGAAAAAGCTCTTAACATACAAACTCAAAAATGGTGCTTAAGAAGACATTTTAAAAAGTGTCAAATGATTCCAGAAATGAATGATTAACATCCCTAGATATACGCCCTCAGGTGGAAACTTACCCACCGGCTGCTTCAGTGCAGTGAGCTGCTCAGTAGTACAAAGCTGTGCTGTGTGTGTGTGTGTGTGTGTGTGTGTGTGTGTGTGTGTGTGTGTGTGTGTGTGTGTGTGTGTGTGTGTGTGTGTGTGTGTGTGTGTGTGTGTGTGTGTGTGTGTGTGTGTGTGTGTGTGTGTGTGTGTGTGTGAGGGGGCGGGGGGGCAGAGGGCGCATGGCAGTCATGCTCAGTGAGCCTAAAAAAATTATAATTTCAATAATCAATTATAATTTTGGTGACCGGGTAGACACTGATTTATAAATAATGGCTCATGTTGCATGATACCAAATTGAAAAAAATAAAAATAAAAAACTACCACATGCCCCCACAGGAATTCCAATTATCCAGCTGAAAATCAAATCAGTGGCGTTCCCTGATCGGTGTGTGTGTCGTTGCTGTTACCCGCTGCACAGCTGCACCTCATTCCAGTGTCAGAGTCTGCAGCATTAAAAACGACTCGGACCGCTGGACGACTTGTTTGCCTATAGGTGTGGATGGTCTGGCAGTTTATACACGGATTGAAAGCAGTAAACGTTCACCAGTGAAATTCTTTGTGTAGCCAAATTGACAAGCAGTGACAAATCAACCAGGAAACATGAAATACTGTACATCCAAGAAGTTTTAATTTTAAAGTCACATGTTGCTTCCATTGAATTCTATTGACCCTGAGAGTGAGGTCATTCTGATTATATTGATCACTTGATGGCAGCTCTGTTTTCATTCACACAGACAAGGGTTATATACACACAATATTTAAACATTCATATCGAGGCCCAAAAATATATTCTATGAAAAGATATAGTGGAGTAATTGCACTCTGAGCAGAGACTGAAGTCAAACGGAGTATGTTGTGATCCGAAACACACTTCACACATTTAGTGACCGGCAGTGATGTAAACATGACACCCGGGGGGACATGCTAATTTACGGCTACACCGACGCTGTGTTTGAGTCATTGATGCGGCTGCATCTGGCACAGAATCACACAGCCTTGAGTAAATGACAGAGCTCATCTGCACCCGGTGCGATTTGTCACTGTCCTCCACCTCTACTCGCTCTTCTTCTTCGCGGCGGTGCTGCGCCTGCAGCCGCCGAGGACTTGGGCCAGGAGGACACAGCTGAGACAGGCCGACAGCACGTGTGACAGAGTGGCCAGAGCACCGTCTGTCTCCTATGCACAACATTTGAAAAAAATCTCAGTAAGTTAAGGACAATACCAATTGAGTAGAATACGTGATATGTGGTTCCTGACAGCATACCTGTAGAGCAACAAAGACAACTCCCAGAGAGCCTGCCCACGTCAGTAACACCGACAGCGTGGACAGTTGGCCTGTGTGACCGTTGCAGTAGTTACTTCTAGCCTGGAGAACCTGGAATCAACAGATTATAATAAATCAATGTTCGGATTACTCTCAGAACAGCTCGTAAATACTGAGCTGGACACGCGAGACGGACCAGCGAGTTAGTACCTTGCTCGCAATCAGAGATGCCACACTGGAGGCCTGCATCCCCGAGGCCACTGCTGCAGGCGCATACGAGCCCAGGAGGAACATTAGACCGACGTAAGACAAGAGAAGCAGCGTTCCTGCCACACGGACACAAAGCAGGATGATGTTGGATGTATGGTATTAACTTGAGAAACACTAAAACAGAGAATGTATATACAGACGATTAACAAATCAATAGATCATTCTCAATTAAAACAGCTCTCTTTCGTCGCGTGTTTTCAGGGGAGCATTTTTATGGCCCTTTTAAGGTCACTGGGAAAAGTTCATGCGTTGTAACAAACACCACAAGGCGGCGCTCCGTGCAAACACTGTGTGAGTGTCAGTCACCGGAAACCCTGTGTGTTGTAAGGTTTATGGCTTCTGTAATGTTTGATCCAGGTCATTAATTCCTTAAAAGGTTTTACAAATCTGTGAAGAAACGCTAATGAATATGGAAACTACCTGATGTTGTCATATTACTAAACATGATCCTCACCTGTGCTTTGTAAAAAAACAAAACAAAAAAACCCAGATTCAAGCTTTGTCTAGATATAATTTATGATAGCACTTCAATGCTTCATGCTTCCTAAATTTAATTAGAGAACCGACATGCTGACGCGCACCAAAGGACAACATTTGTCAGTACAAGCGGTTTGATGAAAACATGTCTGGTACCAATAGCCGACTTGTAGGTGATACTATATACCTGCTGCCAAAAAAGCAGAAGTTATCTGAATCTGTTATCTCGAATAATGTTTATTCATGTTTATTCCTCCAGCCCTTTATGGAGGACATTTAGACACAACAATCAACCCGACTCATTCAATGAGAGATGAAAATGATGAAAATATTAAATAAATACACAAACAATAACAATGAAAATTGTTTGGAGTGCGTCCCACATACACCATCCTGCTGCTGAAAACACACTTTAAGGCACCAAATGTGTTAATCTGCAGCTGAAATTACTCTCTGGGTGGTTTTGATATGATCTGCTGACAAGACACCAGCCGTGTCCTGAAGCTATTATTTGGAGTGTGCGCCTTGGCAACGTGTGCAGACATGTGGGCTAACCTGTTGCAGTTTTACCACGATGATGCAGGACGAGGAAGGCGACGGCAGCGATCTGGGCCAACGTGAAGAGCCTCTCAGCCCAGGCACTGTGGAGCAGTTCAATGAAAACTCATGTAAGTGCACATGTATGATAAGAGACACACGCCGTCGGGTGCAAAACAGAAAAACACACACACTTTACTCAGACATTTAAATCTCCGCAGTGTATGGATATTAAAGGGTCAGTAAACGATTCTTGGAGAAAGATTGTTTGTTGTTGATGTTCGGGGCCGACACCCGCAGCCTCGGGGGCGGGAGGCCGACACGCGAACCACAAGTGATGTTGACTTACTTCACACACAGTGTTGTGTGCTGCAGACAGTGAGGAAATATTCGCAGAATCTTACAAAAAAAAAGTGTATTGGATTAAAATCGCTTACTGCCCCTTTGATGGGACCCATAGTGTTCGAACCTGGCATGGGGTACGTAGGATTGATCTCTTATACGTGTATCGAATTAGTCTCCAGCATCACAGAAATGGAGAATGGTTAGTGGACAGCTGAAGCACAGCTGAAGTAAATCACGGTCACCAGGACTCAAAAGGAGTAAAACAGTGAAGAAATACTGATTTCACACTTTCACACTGTTGTATTCTTCAGCCAAATGGATAAGAACTGGGAGGGTTTGCAACATGACACGATGTGACACTGATCTCACTTAATGACTCATCGTCTGATACCGGTGAATCAGCCCGTACCTGCAGGAGCAAAGCTGCCGCTCAGCGTATGAGTGACATGCTCTGGTCTTTGACTGGTTTCACAACAAGTCATCAAATACGTACAAGAGTGGGAAGCTGTTGGCCACGGCGTACACCACAGGACACGAGGCGGCGTAAAGCTGCAGCAGCACAGAGGGAGGACTCAGGCCGTCTGCTCTTCCTCGCCACAGTATCTTCAGCAGCTGAGGCAACGGTGCTGCAGAGAGACAACGGACGAGGAGGTGAGGAGGAGCAGGAGGAAAAATCACTGACTTCTAGCGATGAAGATGTGGTGTCAACAACAACGACTGAGAAATCACCACAATGTGGACAAAGCACTTCTTCATAGCCAGATTAAAATGTCATTGCATTTCCCATGAACACCTTGAAATAAATCAGCAGTTGTGGTTTTGTGACATTATCACTTGTCCTAATGTCCTCATCATGGTTATCTTCACTACAGCACCAGAGCACGGAGCTCCTTTAACTTCGAACCCTTATTCAATCATTGTGTCATGAAGATCTAATCAAGGAAGTTTTCAATTAATCCTTATGTTAGAAAAGGGGACTAGAGCCTGACCAATTTATTTCTTGGCTGATACGAATCCGCCGATATCAGCATTTCGCTGAAATATTGGCAACTGCGTTCATGTTCGCTGATCTAAAAACATTTAGTGCATTTTTATTAACATTTTACGTACAGACAATCATGTTTAATTTCTTAATTCAAGTTCTATGTATTTGGTGGAATTTTTATTTGCGTTTGTTTAATTTGTGGATATTTATAAAAATGTTTATGGTTAAACTGTAAAATATTAAGCTGCCTCGATTACATTTCTTTATCATAAGGGTTGATAATCTTAGAAATCTTTGCCAGATTATCACCAGATTTTATCAGCGATATATTGGTATCTGAAATTTTTGACTCCCCAATATTGGTATCTGCCACTAAAATTCACATTGCTCGGGCTGTAAAATAGACATTAGTAAAGTGATATGAGTGATTGAGTTGGGGGGGTTGTATAACAGGTAAGAGGTTTAAAACCCTCCCATATGAGTGTGTCAGGGGAAAACAAACACATTATTGATCAGTTCATTGATTATGTCCTGCTGTTGTCACCTGAGTACATCAGCTTCGGGCCTAGGAGAACTCTTACCCAGGAGTGTGTCCAGTAAGATCCAATACCCTGCAGCTTTCTTCAGCACATACAGCAGACACGGCACTGTGACAGACACGAACAGGTACAGAAAAAAAATCCCACAAGAAGTTCTTACAATTAAAGTTCTTCGGTTACAAACCAAGTTTGCAAAGTTGGGAGAGAAGAAAACTTCCCACCCCACGCCCCTCAAGTCACAAACATCTGGAGAGATTTCTCGCTGATCATCAGCTCCAAAAGGAAAGTCTCACCGTGCCAGTGGAAGTTGACGAGAATCTCCTCATAGCACTTTTGTGGCATGAAAAAGGTGAGAAGGAATTCTCTGAGGAGAGACGTGGCCATCGTCGGTCATCTGCGGTCCGGAGTGGACCTCGGCAACAGGGGGGAAAGGAGGGGGAGTGGTTCAAAAGTTCCCTCGATGTTTACAGGTCAAAGTGAGACACACAGCAAAGAGTTCTGCCCCTGGGGGTCTCCCTGCGCTATTTACAACTTTACAAAGTGAGTCTACTCTCATTCTCTGCAGAAAAATTGTTTCCAAGTGGGAGGAAAAGTTCATGTTTAAAAATCTCCTCCAAACATATATTTTTAACATTTGAAAAGAAAGAAAAAGAATTACCATGTTGAAATATTTACATTATTACATCTGGAGCATCTGTCTCACAATAAAAAGAAATCTGAAGCCACTGTAGCTATATGATCCAACAGTCGCACAAATGTTCCAGGTCTCCATCTTCCTCTCCTCTCCTCTCTCGAGGCCGATGTTCCGCCCACAACTGAGTCTGGTTCTGTTCTGGCTCTGCACAACTTTCTTCCTGTTCAGAGGGAGTGTTTTTCCTCCAAAGACGCCAACTGCTGCTCATCGTGGAATCAATGGGTTTCTCTGTAATATTGTGAGGTCTCGGCCTCCCTATATTAAGTGCCTTGAGATAATGTATGTCCTGATTTGGCGCTTTACAAATAGAATTTAATTGAACTGATGTCCTTGATTACCCCTTTAAATTTTTTTAGCCATTGATTATACAACAAAATACACGCGCCTCTATTATTTATCATCTAGGTACGACGCTCACACTAGTTCACAGTCATTCATAGTACAGTAGTGCAAATACAGTACATTCTTCTTTTTGGTCGAGTGGAGGTTCTCTTAAAACAAGAAGGACGTGAGGACGTAAGTCAAGCAGATAATAACTTGGTAATAAAAAGAAAAAAGAAACAAAAAAAGGGGAACATGTTGCATTGCACAGAACTCACAGGTCCTCTCGTGATAGATAAGATAACAGAACATTTCTCCTTTTTTCAAAAAAGCCAACTTGCTTCATTACTGATATGAACATTCATGTAAGAAACATTTTCCGCTACATCAAATTAAGAAATGTATTTCCATTCATGGGGTCATTTTTTTTGTCTGGTCACATACGCTATATGTCAACTGAGTTTAAACTGATAATACTTTGGAAGTGTCACAATGTCTAAATTCAAAAAAAACAAAGAATAAAAACTATCCTTTTTGAGTGTGCACTGTCACAATTTAATGCAAAACATATGTTAAAAAAGATATTGAAGTGTTTTCTCTTGAATAACTGAATGCTTTTCATTATAACTATGACACATTGAGTGTATACATGAAATGAACATACACTCGTGTTGCATTTCTCTTCATCTCTTTCTTTCATTTGTGATGGTTGAGGCTTTGTAAATCTTTCATCGGTAACTTGATGAGATTTAGTTTGAGGCAAAAAGGTTAAAACATGGCCAAGAATTCCGTGTTTATGCATATTGTCTAAAACTATGATAAAAATGCTTCAGTTCTCGTTTGACTTCTGCAGATGTTCTTATCAGTCGTGTCCGCTGCAGTGTGGGAGGCCTGTGGCCTGTTCAGTTTCATAGTGGCAGTTTCCAGACTGTTTAAAAACAGGTGGTTAAAGAAATCTTTTTATGAAGTTCTTATCATTTATAAGCCTATTTTTTTTAAAGAGGCAAAAAAACCCCATAGTGCAGTTCAACGTGGGACTGTTTATGACTCTGAATGTAACCAGCTCCCTGCAGGCTTAGCTCTGTCATTCAGACGGTGGACGACCAAGAGGTCAAGACAAACCGGTCACACTGCCACATTGTGAGGATTTCTGAATCCTGTCTCGCAGGTGTTGTGACTTGAGAGAAACTACTTCATTTCCAATCTCTTCAATCTAGCTTTTCTCTCTTTTCTCTTATTCTATTTTATTGCTGGTGTTGTTTGTTTGCTTCTTTATCCTTTGTCATCACTGAAGAGTTGACTGGCGTTCCAGACCGAAGACTAACATCAGTGATCCTGCCCGTGTAATGCATAAAACTATAACTCTGAAAGTTGCCTTAGAGCAGATTGTCAAACTTTTACCGTTGTGTATTTCACAAAGTTTCATTCTGAAATATATCAGGGTAATGTTGTGAGAAATATGAATAAATAATTTGTGCTGACCGCATCATCAGTTTAAAATAAACTGGTGTAAAATCTAAGCTGATGATCAATACATTACTTTGTTGTGTCTTATCATTTAGGCCTATATCAAAAATTGGCTCGGTGTTAAAATAATAAACGGAGGCCCTCGAGCGATTGTTAAGGAAGTATAATACGGGACAAAGTTCTCCAATGACACAGCACTGAAACTGACATTAACGCCTCAGTGTCATATGAACTTTTGAAGTTTAAAGTTTGGTCCTCTGGTGGGAAAGCAACATGTTAGACACCAAGAGTAGCTTCTGCCATATGAGAAGATTCTGAATGTGATAGAATCATTTTTTCAGGTATAACTTCAAATGGGTTCCTATAGGCAACCACTTCCAAAGAAATCACAATCAAAACATTTTTTATCATTTCTTAATCTCTTCCCCACACTGGTCTTTTTTTTGTTTGCATTAGTGTCAGACTGCTTATGGAGGGGAGGAAAACAAATTGTTCAGTTCTGATTGGTCCAAATCTGTAAAGGAAATAGTGCAAAACTCGTCAAGAATTAAGACATTAACCTTCAGATCTCCTCGTCTAAATATTGTGAAGTAACCTTATCACCTCATGTTTTCCGTGAATAAGAAAATTGAGATAGTTGGAATCACGAAAAAGGACAATATCTGTGGGCCTGTTCGAGTGATCGAGGCTGTGAATTGTATTAAAGAACGGCTTAATAAAATACTTTATCTCATGTGTAGGAGGAAACTCACAGTCACTGGCATGCTTTCCCTATTTACAACCATGATCCCTGATGATTTAGCGCTGCCGCGCCCAAGTGTTGCTAGGGAACATCACGTTTTGGTTAGCACGGCCTCCTTATCCTCCCCCTTTTCTTTCTTTTTTTTTTTAACTGGGCTTCAGACTGTCTCTGGTTTTCTGAAAAATGCCAAGGGCCTGCAGTGCTCACTTTCTTACCAGGGAAACCAAAAAATGCAGCCCGTGCAGTCAGTGTTTAACCAAACAATGTGTGGATGTCAATGACACATTGTTCCAGTTCCACAGAGCGAGCTGCTACAGGTCTAAAGTCCAACCGTGCTGTGATCCCTGACTCAGTGTCAACAACACACCAGTATACTGCTCACAGTGGGTGGAGTTAAAACCTGTCGCTCATTATAGAATCTTTTACTTGCTTGATGACAGCTCAGTAGAACTTTAAAAAATCAATATATTAGAAACTGCGATTTAAGAGCAATGGGCACTTCTGGAGACCTGAACACCAGACCAAAACGTTTGTAAGTGGCTGGACCCTCGGCACGGCTGACTCAGATGATCTGAATTCTTTCACATATTTTAATACGGAGAAGAAAAAAAGTGCATCTACAAATTAGCTCTATTAGCTGAACAAAACGGACAGTGTCTCTCAGAGATACCGTGGAATGAGTCACATTGACTTGTGCAGCCTATCCCAGGCTCTGTTTGCCCATGTTATCGGTCTGTGGATACACCTCCCACACCCTGAAATCACTCGCATGTACTTAGACTTCTGCTGCCAGTCCTCACACACTTCCCTCCTCGGATCGCTCTGACGCAGGAGTCCTCAGGAAGGATTTGATCTAAAAAACTGACTGGACCAGAGTTCTTTTTTCTTCTTCTTCTTTTTTTTAAACAGCATTTAGTTTCCTGTCCAACAACATGTGTACTGGAAAATGTTCCCGCTTCATTGCTGTAACTCTGTACCCCCTGGCTCTCATATCCATCATCTGTAACATTGTGCTGTTTTTCCCCGGTGGGGACGTCAAGTATGCCAAAGATGGACATATCACTGAGGAGGTGAAATACATGGGGGGACTCATTGGAGGGGGTCTCATGGTGAGTTGTGTTTCCTCCCGCCTGCTACTCATGGGTGTGACTCTGGAGTCAACGTGCAGCTGCGAATTCCTTGGTTAAATGTTTGATGCTGCCTCAGAATTTTTTTTTACATTTTCATATGCAAATCTAAAACTGAGAACATACAGGCTTTAAATGGAATATTGGATTTGAACTGGTGTGTAATGGTCATGTTGGTCATGTTGGTCGCCTGTTCAGAGTTCTGTTCTTCAAGATCTATTCCGAGCTGCATTATGACTCACATGAGCCACATCTCAATCTGATTTAAGCAGAGTCTCCAACATCTAATGAGATTAGCAGCATTCTAAATGTCTCTCTTCAACAAACCTTTTTTGAGTTTAAGATGAAGTTAGAGTGCAGAGTTCTCTTGGAGTAAACTGTACATGTCAACCGTTCTGTCCTGCCACAGGTGTTGTTGCCGGCGCTCTACATCCACTTGTCGGGGAAACAGGGCTGCTGTGGGAATCGCTGTGGGGTGAGTGAGTCAGAACTACAAATTAGCGGTTTGAATGATTGACGACATAAAGTAACCACGGCATGCTGTAAATAAGAAAACACACACTTCTCCTGCAGACTCCATCAGTGGATCTGAATTCTGTAAGTAATGTTCAATAAAGCATCAGCAGTGGAAACAGAAATACGTATTTGTATAGTTGTACAATGTAATGCCAATGCGTTGATCACAAATTTAAATATATATATATTTCTCAGTATAATATTTAAACTAAACTATAGTGTTTAATGGAGGCTACTAAATGATTGATCATTTGCATGATGTTGCCTCACTGAAACATTGCACAACATTTACATCTTCCTTTCAAAGATAACACATAGAAACTCTAATAAATCAAGAAATCATCAAAAACAACAGCGCGTCACACCGTCTTCATTTACAAGCTGGTGTGCAAAGTCTTACTGAAATGCGTTTTAAAACGCCCAGTGCCATGGACATAAAAATGCTCACATTACTTTTTTTAAATAAAGATTATAAAGGATTTCCTTTTATGTGGATAATCACCAGATGATGAGAAGTCATGATAACACTGGGGAGTTGCAATATGACAAAAGCAGTAGTAACAGGATGTGTCACGTTTGTCTGTTTGATTTAGCTTCCTCCTGTACATAAATCTCCCATTTTTTTAATAGCACGAAAAAAATGTTGGGAGCTGGAGGAGGGTAAGAGCGGGAATGCTTTCAATTCCAACTGTAATGTTTATGACCTCTGCTTATCATCTCACCTCTGCAGATGTTCTTATCAATTGCATTCGCTGCAGTCGGAGTGGCCGGTGCCCTGTACAGTTTCATCGTGGCGGTGCTCGGTTTGCAGAACGGGCCCCTGTGCAAAGTCCTCCTGATTTGGACGACACCTTTTAAAGACAGGTGACACACAGTAGCAACTTTCTGAAGGCAATGCCAAACGTTTTCCAAAGACCTGATCTTTCATAACCCTTTCTTTTTCTCCCCCACATAGTGACCGGAGTTACCTGACTGATGATGCGTGGTGGAAATCCTGCATAGAGCCCAAGGACATTGTGCAGTTCAACATTGGATTGTTCGCTACGCTGCTGGCCACCAGCTGTCTGCAGCTCATCCTCTGTGCCATCCAGATGATCAACGGGCTCTTTGGCTGCCTGTGTGGAGCCTGCGTCGACAAAGGGGTGAGATGAAGCTATAATCCTATAAGGAATAGGTAGAAGTAAAACTGTCACTTTAAAATCATAATTCAGACATTCCTCACATAAATAGTGTAATTTCAGAGATTTATTTTTTCTTACTTACAGCCACTGTGAGTTCCTGTCAGTCGAGTGGTGCCCCCTGCTGGAAGACTGAGGAGCGTCTTCCCGGCTGCATCTGCATAAATTATTCACTTAGAAAATTGTAGTCATCTCTATTTGACAACAGCTTCTTTTTTTAAAGACATTTTTGTGTGTGTGTGTATATGATGCCTTATACTTAACTTACTCACTGTACTTAACCAATGCACAAATCAGAAACTTAGTTAATTTATCAAGGTATGTTGTGAAAATAGTATAAGAAATAATCTGTTTCACCTATATGGTCTTTTTAAAAAATATATAAATTGGTTTGAAAAAATAAAGGGTTGTGTTGTTTTTTTAAATTATATTTAGCATTTCACAATGGTATTAACCTTTTGATGGTAAAGAATATGTCTTCAAAAGAAACAAGCAAAAGCAAGTTCGTCTCTACCGACACCTTTAATGTAGGTTGTATCACAACAATCCGGTTGATCTCTATACAAATGTGTCGGCATAATTTTATGGGTAAAATATTGGTATTTCTCAATTATAAATTACAGGGATATGACTTAAGAAAAAGCACTGGAGAGAAAAAAAAATCCTGCATAATGAACGCAGTGTGCAAATGACACATTAGAAAAGGCAGCTGTTACTTTCTCGTTGACCTGTACACAACAAGAAAGGTTGTACAACGTGAGATATCACATGGTGAAACAAGAATCGGTATGAGGCAGGGTGACCTCCGAGCCAATGCTCAACATTTCATTAGCAACATGATCATATTTTTGGATCAACTTTAAAACACTTGCTGGTTGTATATTCCTTCAGGGATGAGGAAACTAGTATCACTTCAGTCAACACTGTTTGAAAAACAAACCTTCTCAGTGTGAAAAGCGAGCAAATAATCCAGTACACTTATCAGCAGATTTACATTTATGTGACCGAACCTAAACAGAGTAGCTGGTACCAAAACTGAGGAGTCCTCTTTGCTCTGAAACGGTAAATAATAACACGATTGAAAAATATGCAATCGAAACATATTTTAGGCAACTTAAATGAATTAGTATATGCCACTTCACAAATTAAAAATAAAATCTCCATGCAAAAATCTTGAGGGGCTCATTCTAAGGTAACGGAAACGCAACAATTATAAGTTTCAGTTGATTAAACACTATTGAAAACATAACTGAATTTTAAATTCCCCCCTAAGTCCTATACACCGGACCTTTAAAGAATATCTCAACCTATCGGAGAACTTCTCTCACTCATGTACCTGCAAACAGAGCGAGTAAAGAATGATTACAAATGACTGGCAGACTAATGCTTCTGTCCGGACATGACTTTGTTGAGGTAGACATAAAACAATAAACCAGAGTGTGCCGACAACCCCCCACAAAGAGGCTGGTTAATGTTTCTCAGTACTGTGCTGGATGTGTTTTTTCCACATGTAATGTAGCATTTCAGGAGTGTTTAAAAATAAAATATTAGATCTAAAAGTAAATTTATATCATGTTTTAAAAGATGTAAACACGATGTGAAATTTAAAAGAGATGGAGTGTGTCAGTTTCTAGGCGAGTTCAACACAGGTAAGAAATGGTGAAAACCAGATCCTACACAGAAAATAGCTTCAAATCTTCAACTAGAGTTCAGACGAGGTTGTATGGCTGTAATACTGGTTCACCCCTACGATAATTGTTTTGTGCATATGGGTCTTTTTTTTAGCTGTCAAAATGCTTCATCATGAGCTTCCGGCTGGCCTCATAACCCAGGAACAGAGCTCCGTTGGCAGGAAAGGTGCGGATCATGGTGGGGGTAAGGCCAGAGTAGAGCGCCCTCACACCTAAACACGAGAAACAGCAGAACATTACGGTTTTGTCGAGAAGGGAAACGCCAGCAAAGCTTTCCCCCAACAAATCTGAATGCAAAACAAAGCAAGAGTCTGCCTACCTTCACTGCGAGCGATTGTCATGAAGGTTTTGAAAAAGCCGGCCTGTTTGCCAGTCATCGACATGACCTGGATCCGAGACTTGACGCAGTCCATGGGATAGACTATGAGCCACAGACACGCTCCTCCCAAACCACCGCTGAACACAATTGGACCCACACCTTCAACATACACAGTGACAGACCGTTAGACTATAACACAGTGACACTGTACAGTAAAAAGTGCAGAGGGTGAAAGAAAATATATGTATATGTATGTTTATGTAAAAAGGAAAAAAAACAAGTTTTAGATGGGCAACAAATAAAACTGTAAGATTACAAACCGACTGTAGTGGTAGAGGTAACATTCCTACATACTGTACATTATATCATTTATCTGTTAAACTTCAAATGACTTCTTCATGTTCCCCGAATCATCAGCATGCGATTAAAAAAAAAGTCTTTGAGTCTGAGGAGCTGACTGACATTTGAGCGTGACGTTTTCAGGAGAGGGAAAATATTTTCTGCGAGTGGAAACATTTCTCCAGTACCTATGTCGTCCTTGGCACATTTCATGTAGTCTGCGAAGGCGGTGCGGCTTAGCTCATAGGCCCCGAAGAAGCAGAAGTAACCTGGGACCTCTCTGGCTATGGTGGTGGTCAGGCCCTGGAAGAAACCCTGCGGCCCCTCGTTCCTCATGATGGATTTCACCACTGACCACACTGTGCTGAAGACGGAGCAGAGGGACGGAGGGCTCGGTCAGTGCACAGACGATATAAAATTATTTGCAGATTTTAAAAAATGCCCCTGAAAAAAATAATAATCATGCACTTGACTACACTAATGACACACTAGCTGATAAAAATATTAACAAATGGTGACCATATATATATTATAAATAGGCAATTTTTTAGACTGCATTAGGTTTGAGAAAAAAGTTTCAGGGTGGAGATGAATAGTAGATGTGAAATATTGAGCTGTAAACAGCCAATTAAAATCAAGATTCAAATTTTAAATAATTAAATGGAAATTCATTGAAATGTTTAGAGAACGAATTAGGGTGAATTTGTTTTCAGGTTGATGAAATGTTCACACTTCTTAAGTTTCATATCTGTGAATCTGTTGACAATTATCTCCTTTATACAAATAGGGAGCAATGAAAAAAATTGATCAATAATAAATAGGGATGTCCCGATCCGATATTCCATATCAGTATCGGGCCGATATTGGTCAAAATGACTGGATCGGATATCAGAAGAAATAAGAAGTAAAATCCGGTCCCATACATTACAGTTAACATACCAAATAAATGCCTATTTACATATCTACTAAGCCTTTTGCTTGTTTGAATGGTGCTGACCATAAAAAATTCTGCCAAAAGTTCTGTGAGAAATAAAACAGCAGTATTCCATAACTCAGTTATGCTGCTGGCTATGTATGTCTTCCTTTAGGGGAGTTGATTATTTGTTTTCACAGTTGAGTATGAGGTTTTAGATGGCTATTGGCTAAGTTAAGCAAAGTGCATCCTGAACAATGCATTATTAATATTTAATTCTACGATTGGGGAAAGGATTGTATCATATTAGTATCAGAATCGGCAGATACTCAAGGTTGCAGGATCGGTATGGGATCAAACACGAAAAAGTGGTATGGTCCCATCCCTAAGAATAAATTATAAATTTACAGTATGTGGCCCAAAAAATGACTTTATTGTCTTTGAATGTCTTTTGAATTTTAGTATTCATATGTTAAGTAATGGTGTTTATATCTTTCATTTAAACCCTGAACTTAATATATTCTATTTAAATTGACATAAAACTTTTCTCCATATAAGTATTTTTTAATCATGATTCAGGAAACTATATAAACTAATATGTGATAATAAAAAACATGTAAAACTAAATAGCCTATTTATGAATCACTTACTTCTGGCTTTTAGCTATCTTGCCCGATGCCTCCATTTCAAACATGGCTTGCAGCCGACACTTGACGAGCTCGGTGGGGCAGAGCACCAGCGAGGAGAAGATGGATGCCACTGAGCCGGCGCTGGCTTTCTGCATGTCACTAACAGAAACAAGAGGATAAAAATTTGTTTTATTTATTCACATTTTATAACAAGTGTTAATAAGAAGGACAGCCTGGCCAGGTTTGCTCTACCTCAGCACAGCTTCACTCTCCAGTCCGGCCGAGTAGCGGATGACCTGCTGGCAGAAGCCGTAGCTCATGAAGAGCACAGAGTTCTCGGCAATGTTGGCCATCAGTGCCGGCGTGGTGCCCTGGTAGAAACCGCGGACGCCCACTTGTTTGTAGGTGGACGTGACGCAGTGGATGAAACCGCGGTACATCGTCGGAAAGGTCTGCATCTTGACCTTTGCCGTGTCCAGAGGCTGCCCACTGAAGACGCACGCGGCTCCCCCTCGGAGGAAGATAAGGTGGTCAAAAATCAGGGGATCCATACGCACGGCAAACACACTTAAAAAAAGAATGGCTGTGACAAACTGCAGGTCAATCAAAGTTTTTGTGTTCAATGCTTGTGCTGTGGAGAGAGATAAGAATCAAGGGGGGTTTACACAGGGTCGCGCTTCATCGAGCAGTGTAAACACTCAATAGAGAAACAAGCCAGAGACAGGAGTCATCAAAATGTCCCGCCCGCTGTGTCAGAAAAAGCTGCTGAGTTGTTCAGTTAAGTCGTAGAAAAGCAGTGTGATCGCCCTCGTAGAGATTGAATATTGTGCACGTCGTGCTCGTCGTGCACAATATTCAATCTGTGATAGTGTATGTTTGCTGGTTTTCAGTGACACAGTACTATAGTTACCTACGGCTCCCGCGGAGAGATCGATGATGGCCTGGACGGCCGGGTGTGGGGCCATGGTGTCCGAAGAGTCGTCAGAAGAGGTTTCTCTTTCTATCAACTACCTGGTTCACATTAAGAAAGAAAAAACGTCTTAACAGAGAACTGTAACCACTTTGAACATACACAAAACACAAGCAGTCATTTTGTTTCTTTCGGTTCTCTAAAAATCTGTTACTCTTACTGTAAATATGTATATTCTCCCATCTCTGTAGTCATTTGCAACTAAATTGTTACACTAAACATGTCCCTATTGGCCCTATATATATACATATATATACTGTATTGGTGAATTTGTATGTATTGTATTATATCTCTTGGGTTAGGTTTTTATATAACCAATCAGTGGTTTCTACCTCACCCCACACTCATTTACATTTCATTGAAGCATTTGTTTTTTAAATTTATGTTGTGTGAAACAAGTGTCAGATCTTTTGAAAAGTAAGGGGTGGAGGTAACTTTATGGGTGATATGACATTGGATCATTAGATAACAGAAACTGGACAATCGAACTGTGGAGACTTCTGGGAAGAAGAGAAGCAAACTTTACTTTTAAAACGGTTTGGGCTTCAGGGTGACCTCTCGGCCTTTTGAGGAGGTCACAATTACAAATGATCCACATCCACCAGTTTTTACTTCAGGATATTGTAACATATCTTTGATTATGACCATTTTAGTCTCAAATGTCATCATCGGTGTGTGCGCACTGACTGGGACACCGTGGTGCTGCTGATGCAGCTGTTAACAGGACAGGCACTCCTCCATCTGAAGGTTACTTAGCACCAGAGGGTGACAGAACACTTTTCAACTATTCCACACAAATCATACACATTTCAACTATGAAATCCGAGGCAGAGGCTCGCGGCTCCGCGTCCACTGTCGACCGTGGAAAGTTGAAAAAAGAGGAACACGGTCAAAACAAGCGTTTCTCCTCGGAGTGAGGCAGCTCACTTTTGCAAAGATATGTAGCAGCGACATGCTAACAACGCGTACGGAGGTGGAACCCTCTCGAACGTGGCGCGTTTCTTTTACAGCCAGCGTTAATGTCAAGAAGGATGACAGAGAGCAACGGGGTGGTGATGGTTTTTCCACGTACAGACCTTTCTTCAGGAGAGCGTTCAGGAGAGAGTTCACCCCCGGAGCATCAGCGCGTCACCGGAGCCGAGTTCAACCGTTGCAGACTCAACCAGCCTGAGGACCGCCGAGCGACGCTAACGTCGTGGCCGCGGGCGGCTGCATGCTAACTGCACCGACCCTGCCGAGGCCAAACGTCCACCGTTTATCTGAACGTTATCTCATCATGTGCCTCATCGGGCCCCCTCTCCTCTGTCGGTCCCCTCACTCACTGTGGTCAGCGAGCGGTCCGCCGGCTGCGATTGGTGGAGGGGAGTCCAGAGGTCCCACTCTGTTCAAAATCTCAGGTAGAAAATCCACCTTCACGTCACGAGTCTGTTAACTCCGCCGGAATGTATATTTCTGTCACACGAATGTGCATGATGTTCTGCCGATTCATTATTCGTGATAATAATACTCTTGACTTGATAAAGTTTCATGCAAAACTACACATTTTGATTTTAATTAGAAAGCCATTGTTCTACCTTTTGTGTTTCAAACACAATACAAAGTCGCATGGATACAGCCACCGTATCCATACGATCTTTGATGAACGGCGACGTGAACGTTAAAGCTTCCGGTTCACATTCTTCTCTTTCGTGTCTTTTTCAAATAAACTTTATCATCCGATATGTACCAAACTACACTGGGAGCTTCTCGTTAGCAGCTGGATGTCTTTCTTATAAATTGTACAACACCACATGGCAATTTGAATAACATTATATATATATATGTTTTGCATATGCAATTTTTGTTGATATCTAATCTCCATATCAGGGATTTGTAGTACAATGCTGCAGCAATGCCTTTTTTGTATTTGTTGTTGTTGTTGTTGTTATTGTTGTTGTTGTTCTTGTTCTTCTTCTTCTTCTTCTTCTTGTTCTTCGTCTTCTTCTTCAAGTTATAGGTGGATTGACGCCACCTAATGGACTGGAGTGTGAACAGTAGATTGGCAGAATGCCATTATACTATTATCTGTTAGACTACATTAAGTGTCAATGACAAAGAGGGAGGGAGGCTGGAGTGCAGATCCCAGTTCGATATATTTCAGGCAGACCGAGCACAAGGAGCATCACAGAACATGAATACACTTCACACAATCAGTTGTTACATTCACATATTGGAGGAATGTAACAGACATTAACAATGGATTGATTCGAGCTCTCCCGACGTCTGATTCCATCTAAATCCACCATCTCTCTGCCCCTGTGTGATCACCTTTGATAAACAGAAAATAGATCTTTATTTTCTGATCTGATCTAATCTGGCCTCCCCTTACTGTGATGTTAATGCAATGTGCCCATAGCCTGATGGATCTGATTAATATTTACACAAATTTTGTATTGTTACTTTAACTTGTTGCTTCCATATCTACAGGTTTATGCCTGTATCCTGTATCATGCTAAAAAAAACCTAATATTGCTTCATTCACATGAGTTTACGTGCTGTATCGTGCTGTGGTTTGCCGTGCATTTGAAAGAGCTCTCCTTAATTTAAATATATCCAAAAGGTAAGTCCAGGGCCCATCCTGATGTAGCCCTTCTTTCTGCAGCTCCTGGGTTGTGTGCCAGGCTGCTGTCTCACTCTCACAGCTTTTAAAGAAACATGTTTTAAACTGTGGACCTTCACACACGACTCTGCATTACTAATTGCATCTATCTTACTGCCGTGCATAAATAGTATCAAAAAGTTGTTCTTTATGCCAGTCCTTCTCCATACGTCTGGTTGCTGTGTTTCTGTTCTCCAGGCCTTTCCTCCTCATGTATTATTGTGTTCACCTTCAGATTGGTGATTTAATTGGAAAATATCCTGAAAAACTAAAAAAAAGCCACTTTGTTGTTATTCACCTGTGAACTGAAATGCTGCCAAAAATGCCATCTGTTTAAACAGAGTAGCCGAGGATTAAACACGTGTACCCTCTGTCCACGGGCTTATCCTCATAAACTCAGACCAGCAGTCTAGACTCAGTTGACCGTTCTGTTCTCACTTGTCAATTTCCGCTTTTTAGTTCAACAGACACGCAGTCAATGCAAGAGACAGGTTTTCATCAGTTTGCCTTTTATCAAAAAAGAAAAAAAGAGAGAAAAACATTGACGTTGTCTACATCACAGACAAGAATCATCAATATTCTGTGTTTAACAATTTTTTCCATGTACCCCCACGCCCATCCCTCCCCTGGAGCAAACTCCTATACACAGTATACTTTACATCCCTATAGTTACTGCTCAGTCTTTTTACATTTTACATCATTATCAAAGTATCAATAGCTTTAAAATACATCTTTCCATTGTTATTATAATTGCTATCCTGATTGTACATACAGTATCATTTCCCACAGTTAGAGCCTGTTGAGCAATCGATGTGCCTCGTTTTCAACGACATGGTACAAAATAAGAGAAGACACGAGTCTCTCAGTTACGCCAAACTAAAATGCTTGGCAGGATTCTGATGTTTTGCTGCATGTCATGAGAATGGAAACACATGCAGAGAGCGTCACACTGTTAAAGTAGTTCTGAATACACAATGCGTTGAATGATATTCACCCCAAATCCACAGCTTTTATTTGATACGTTTTTCTCTATGGTGGCGTCAGTAATATCCTGAACCCTTCTCAGACTCTCCAAAGGGGCTTTACTACCAACTGTTACGTCTGCTCGGACTTGAGATTATGAGGTACAGTCAGAGAATTTCGGTAATCCCCAATTAGAAGAGTTCCACCGAAGGAATAACAAAAAGATTACAAAAGATCACTTTAACAAAAGAGTAAGATTTCGGTACACAAGGTTCCCGAAATTAGAAAAGTGGAGCCAGTCCACATATCTGTATGGATTTGCTATACAAGAGTTTGGAAATTATGTTCTTAGTAGTGAGCACAAACTGTTGGCAGTAGTGGTCTGTGCTCGGACAATTTTACATTTTTTTCACTTCAAGATTAAAAACAGTGCCTGACAAATGTGTAAAAACCAGATTAAACGTCGTATGCGTTTGTGTCAGAGGTCTTCGGTCCTGCATCGTCACGTGTCAAGTGTGATCCCCGTTCCCGTACTGTACATGTAAAACTTTGGCACCATGAAACGAGGACATGTTGGCCTGGTGTTGGGCACATCTCCATCTGAATACTAAAGAAATGTGTGGAAGACTTGGTTTTCCAGGAGCTGGTATGAATTTGAACCCACGCGATGTGAGATAACTGAAACATAACTTGAACGATGACACCAGTAATCACAGCCAGCCACTTTCAGATGTGAGCTGAGGGCTGGGTGAGCCAACGAGGCACCTCTGGACTGAGCAGAGTAAATATCTGTGTCTTTTTACCTTCGGGGTTGAAACACTCAAATTGGTTTTGTCCGGTAGCAGCACGCAGGCAGTTAAGCATTCAATATGTATCTGCAACAGGGTCAAAATGATTTGACCGGTGAACCAGAACCCCATGAAAAATGAAAATTCTATCTAAATGTGGGAAAAGCTACCAGTGTCAAAAATACATCAAGTAATCGTTCTTTCTTTGTACCCTGTATACACACAGCCAGAGCCCTGGATAAAAGAGTTTGGTCGAAGCAATATGTGAAACGTTTGGCACCAAAACCGTATCTAGCAGACTTTTTTTTTATCTTTACATGTGCTAACAACACGTGCTGATTCAGTATCATTGATGTCCATCAGCGACTCTGGATACAGTACAGAAACCAGTCTTTAAAAAATAAGTTACACCACCTAGTTTGTTTAAGAAAATAAGGTTGACTTTTGACTTAAATTTTTCGGCCTACAGCTGCTATCAGGTAGAAAATTTTGTTCTTATCTTTTCATTTTAAATCAGATCCATGGCGGATTTTGTCACTCTATATTCAACGAGTGTCTACTCTTTGAATATAATCTTCAGAGTATACCTCTGAATTGTCGCCGGACTCTGTAGTTTTTGGCAAATTTGTACAACAGCAGCAGAACGTAAAGTGGAAGAAATCAGACGGTAAATGTGAGCTGGAGTGACACTGGCTCATCGTTTAGACCAAGTCTTGTGTTTGAATGTCGAGAGAAAAAGAGAGAGTGAGAGAGAAGTTATTCTATTCAACCCTCCTGGGAACCAAATCCACGTCTAGAAAATTCACATACAAATAATAAGAGCAATACACAAGTGTGTTAAAGTTGTTTTAGCCCACATAAGCATTAGGCCACCAGCGCTGGCTGATGTTTGAGTCGGGGTTCAAAATACACTGCGAATCGCAATGAAGTCAATTAGTGCACATATTTAATTTGTCTGTCTAATACTGAGTAAGATCCTGTTTCCTCAGTGGACAACTTGTGTTATATAGAAGACACTGGCGTATTCATTTCTTCTTGCTCTAAAAAGAGGGAAAGTTAAAATACAGGAAGTCGTAAAAAATATGATTTGACATTAAAATCTGTACAACGTAGAATCATCATCTATGCAAGCTATCGGCTGCACAGTGTCCACGAATAGTAAGCCTCAGTGGGAGCATCTGCAACAGGCCATCAGCTGACAGTGGGGACAAGAAGTGCCTAAAGAGGACATGTGTCCGAGCGTGAAGCTACAGAGTGAAAGAAAAAAATGTTTTTTTCTTTAGATTCTTTTTTTTTGTTCTTGCTTTTTTTTTGTTTTTTTTTGTTTAAGGTTGGCCCAGCCTCAGCTTGATAAAGCCAAACAGAAGAGTGAGGGAGTGCTTACATTGTGGCTGAAGTGTTAGGCACTGCAAAAATAATGAGTTGTTTTTTTTCAGGTTTGGGTATAAGTATAAGGCAATTTGATTATGGTTGGCTGATAGCAATACAAGTTTTCCAGTCCGTCTGCTGGAAAGTTCAACATATGCACAATTTAGACTCAGGAGAGAAACAACACTTTTTTTTTCCTTTTTTTTTTTTTTAACATTTTCACAACCCATTTTAAGATTATCTGTGTAAAAACAGCTACAATCAAAAATGAGGCACTTTATAAAAGAGTATATAGATATCTAGGCTATATAATATGAATCATTATATGTATACCTTATATACCATTGTTGTGTCACTTTATATTAGAATTGTGTTAAATGTTATGCAAATGAGTATGTAATATAGTTTCTGTCCTTCTACTTGTATACTATAGTTTATACTATAGTATCATGTACAGTTATTATAGAAAAGCACAGTTGCCAAAAAAGTATTTACACTTCACCCATTTCGTGCTACTCAGTGCTTCAAAATTCATTTGTATGAGATCTTAGTAAGTCATAATCAACTCTAAGTGCTAAATATTTTTTTATAAGATAAAAAGACAATGGCAGACAATGAATATGTATTAAAATAGATTATTATAATATAAGAGGGGAAAGGTAATCATGGACCACCAAAGATCCTCAAATACTAATGAGATGCACTGACCTGACCTTCTAACATGACGTTGAAGCTGGGACTGTATAAGCTTGTGTCCTGTGTAACTGGAAATTAACTGTGAAAGGATGAAAAGAGAAGCCATTTCCTATTCCTCAGCTACAATGTCAAATTGAAAATGTAAAATCATATTATGTCCAATTTAGTTATGTTTACACTCCAGCTATTGCATAACCTGTGTGGGATTTTCACCATTTCTCTACTGTGTGAAAACAAGCAGGAAACTATATTTCCATTTCCTTTGTATGACATCATTTTACTAGCATTTCCACAAACTGCACCAAATTGAGGACACTTTGAAGTCCTTCTGTAGTCAAGAGGTATAAAGGCTTTTTTGGGCAACTGTATATAACAAATCAAATATGTTTACAGTGACAGTGGGTGTGAGTGTGTGAAACCAACGCCAAGGCTGCGCTTCCTTCTCATTTGGAGGCAAAGTGACACCCGAGGAGCATTTAACCTCAAACAGAGACAAAGGATGATGAAGAATACCTGGCAATACGAAAAGAGAAAACCCAGGGGACCAAATAATTATATCTCCAAATTCGGCTGAGATTGTGTCAGCATTCTCACTGCTACATTTTTGCCACTACTGAAAGCGTTGTTGATTTATGCCTGGATGATTTTTAGATGATTTTTTGAGACCTCGACAGGATGTGACGGGACCGCCGAGACACATTCAATTTTCATCCTTTCTCTATTCTATTTTGAGTTAAATGACGATCAAATGTCATTTCTATTCAAAACAAGGCAAAAAAAACCACCTTACCCTGTATGTGTGTGTCTGTGTGTGTGTGTGTGTGTGTGTGTGTGTGTGTGCGTGCGTGTGTGCATGTGTATTTGGCACACATTTGGTTGACAGAAAACAGCAGACGAGATGGGAATGCGTTCTCCGTGGTTTCAGTGTTCAGACTTCGGGGTCCAGCTCTGTTATGGCAACAGATGAGGCCGCCGACCGTCCCCTCACTGTGAGCTGTCCCACCAGCGGCGTCACACTCAGACCCAAGATGAGGACAAAGATCAACAATCTGGAAGGGGGAAAAAAAGAAGGAATTACAATCATACAGTTTCCACACATTTTTTTTTTTTTAAAAGACAGTAAACCTCCCCACACAAAATGTTACAGAGGGTTTTTTAATCTGGAGCTCCAGCTTGGCTGCTTGTGTAAATATTACATGATGCATGATATCTTACTTAAATGATTTTCTCGTCGCAGTCTCATAATCATTGTTGCAGATGTCAATATTATGTGTCTTGTCTTATCACGCCCAGGGATTTTGAAAATTCCTATTTTTAACAAGCTCAACTCAAAGAGCTCAGTGCAACTCTATCGTGTCAGCAAAATAAAGTCAAGAGGCAGCAAGCAAACATCAGAGCATCGTCATCGCCGGCTGGTGATTGCATTATTATAATTTTTTCATTTAAATTTTTTTATGTCTCATGTGGTTTACCGAGGAGTAGCATTTCCTTTTAAAGAATTACCTCTCCGAGCCACCGCAAATCGTGTGTACATCAGGGGAAGCTCAGACGAAGTGTGCTCATATATCAACCTGTGGTTTGACTATCTCCGAGGCGGTCTAACCACTTGCTCCATCCACTCTCAGTCACTGTCTGACACCTTTATCACTCCTTGTTTACACTGCTGTTTAAAGGTTGTAATCGTCTGCACGTCGGAGGCACTTTGGTTTTCTACGGACAGTTGTCTCTATGATTTTATTCACCCTATTTGTGTCATTTTAATGGCCAAATAAGTAACAGAAACACCTCTCTGTATAATAAAGTACAGTCTAGCAGTGCCACAAACTACATACCCCCAAAATGGCCATAAAGCTGAATCAACACCTCTTTTACACAGTTTCAATAAAAACTGAACATTATAACCTTCATAGTTCAGGATTTATTGCAGGACCATTTTTATTAGGCCGCATTTGTTTTAGCAAGATGTGCTGAATATTGAAGTGGCAGCTCAGTTTATCAACTTGTGTGGTTTAGAGACTGTATTCATCCATCCATCCAATCCATTATCTATACCGCTCATCCTCTGAGGCTCGTGGTGGTGGTGGTGGATTTAATATATTCTATACACTAGTTTCTATACTGTTTTAAAAGATCACTGCAGACAGTCAGTCCATTTTCACTTCTCAGTATTAGAACATGTGTTGTCCACTGATAACTGCTCAAATTGTTGTAGATGGATCACGTAAAAGTGATTAACTATTTACAAACACTGGATACATCATAAAATCAGATTTTGCATTGTGCTCAGACAGTAAACTGATTAACAGATTCAGTGTCAGTATAGAGCCAAAGAGTCCACCAGGGTCAACAAGAACACATTGTTGTGAAAATGCAGCAATTTAAACACAGGACTCACTCCAGCCCATTTGATCTAATTCTGAGATTTTAACAAACATTGAGACAGCATTGGTTTACCGTCTAATTTAAAGGTCATTTGAGTGTTCATTGGACATCTGAAAATGAAGCAGGTTCATTTAAGGTTTGACAAGCTTCAGCACAACCGCTGTATTCATATGTTGAATACTATTATTAATGAAGTGGGTTAAACGCTGTAGCTTATAGGAGAGGAACATTCAATCATCAATCACATTTTGAAAAATTTTGATGAAATTTGATGAAAGTAAATTATATAATACTAACTGAGGCTTCTCTTTCTTGAAATTCATGTTAAATGCATCAATAAACTATCCCCAATTAAAATAATTAGACAATGATCATGATCATACATGTACACTTATAGAGACTGAATGGCATTGGATGAATCAATCAATGCTAATGTCGTAGCTGCTTCGAATAAATAAGCTCAACAAGTTGTCCCGTTTGGTCCTCTGATTAATATTTATATTTAACAATGGATCTCCTATGTATTTCCATCAAAATGCACTTCGATTGTCAACATTAACCGTCAAACAATCGTCATCTGTGCAGTGTGAGGGGAAACCTCAGAGCTGCCATGTGACATCCAGGGGACAACAGCACGCCCACACATAAACATAAACACCTGGCCCATATTCTGTCCCCTCTACCTCCATTTATGTAAAATGGCTCATTACCAGCAGACAAATCAATTGGCTTTGCTCTCTGAACACCCACTTGTGATAATAAGAGACTCTACAGACAACCCACAGCCTGGAATCTCGGTGCTGCCCACCAGCTTGAAGCAAAGACACACATCAGTAAAGGATGAAAGGGGAAGGAGTGACTGAGACCCAGACTGGAGTTCTGTCTGTGAATTATGCACATCACATCAAAAGCTCACATCCAGCTTGACAAACACTACTAAAAATGATATTGTTTTTCTTTCACCTATTTCGAGTTGTTGACTTTTTAAAGTAAATCATTTGAATAATTTTCCTCCTGGAGTATACTACTAAAAATCAGATTTAAGTAATGTTTTAACTGCTATGTTGGTAAATTTTAAGTCGCCTCAAAGACATTTGTCTTGCCACTATTTTAGTTGTGAGGCAAAAAACTGACACCAATAACAGTACCGTCAATAAGAAGAACAAATGAGGGTGCCACTACAGACACAGCAAACAGATGCAAGATGTCTTTTTCTATATCATAAAAGATGACATCTGAGAATGTAAGGAGCCTCATTTGCAGAATATCTAATCGTTTTCTGAACACATAGATCAGATGGAAGAAATGATGATCAAAATGTTCTATGACAACCCATTGATTAATATTCATTTTAACATGAGACGGGTTTGCTCTCCCTGTAGCGCTTACCTTGACCATCCTTTCTACTGCTCTGGTGTGCCCTCAGTTCTTCTGACTTATAGAAATCAATACTGGCGTAAGTGTTGAGGCTGGAGCCAGCACCGCTACCCATGGCGCTTCCTCCGATGTTGTAGGCAGCAGAGGTACGCTCCGCTCCAGCTTGAGGGCTCTCCTTAATGGCCAAGTCAAGGTCAATGTAGTTAAGGCCTTGTTCAGCAGATGAGGTGGAGGCTTGTGGTGGAGGTGTGGCAGATAAACTAGCTGCCTGCCTGGTCTCCCACAGTGAGCAGTCCAAACCATGCCGATGGCTCGCTGCCTGGCTGCCCTCTGTGAAGAGGGAGGTAGATGAGGGTGGGTGGTGTGGTAGAGAGGGGGGTGAGTTGAATGTCTCTGAGCGGTGGCTCCGCCGTCCCTGCGGGTCACCTCGGACCAGTCTGCTGCTCCGCTCTGGAGACTGGAAGGACTTGACTGGGGAGAAACCCAAACCTGTCTCCTGCTCCATAGATGAAGGTTGACCAGAGTGGACGCCCGACCTTGCTGAAATGCTGGGATCCGAACCTTTGTTGTCGGTAAATGGAGCAGGGGCATCCGTTGGCATTGCAGCCTTCTTTACTTTCGTTCTGTACCCGGCGTTGCCCTCCGCTGCCAGAGAAGAGGATGTGCCGTGTTCTTGTTGGGCCTTGGGGACAACAGCTGGTGGGCCCCGCGGGGTGCTGAATGTGGACCTAACAGGAGTCAGGGGTGTTGGCGACTTTCCTAAATCCATGCTGACGTATTCGGCAGAAGTGGACAGCGGTGCGGAGTAGCTGCGGGGAAGGTTAGCAGCATTATTGTGGCAGAGAAGCGGTTGATTCGAGGGCCGGAGGGTTCCATGGATCACAGGTTGTCCATGTCGTCTGCCATACTTATTCTCTTCCTTGAACACAATACTGACATACTCACCGACGTTTTGGGATGGCAGCAGGTTCTCCTTCACCCTGGGCAGGGTGTTTGCTTTAGTGATGTCTGAAGACACACTGAGGGGACGAGCCTTCCTTTGCTGCTTTGGGCTCTTACTACTTGATCCACGTTTTTGATGGTGACGTCCATCTTTTGTGCATATTCCTGCACTATTGTACTCTGCTTCAGTTCTTAACAAACTTAACCCTCTCCCCGCTGATATGGACTTGTCCTCCAGGCTTTCACTGCTGGCTGAGCTGGAGGAGAACGAAGAGGAAGACATGGAGAGTTGGCAGCCTCCTGCAGAGCCCACCGCAGTTTTGTTTCTCTTGCTGTATCCCACTCCCCCTCCCTTTCCAGCACCATCATGCCCACTGCTGCCCTTTTTCGCTTCCCCTTTGTTTAAGTCCTCCTCGAAGCGGGAATAGAGAGTATGTTGGTAAGCTCGTGGCAGGGAGAAATAAGAATTGAACATTTTTGGTTGCAGCTGGTGCTGCTCGGGGTGGGAAGGTGGTGTGCTGCAGGCAGAGCGGCTGCTGACAGGTGAGATGTTCATGTAGTCACTGGCAGCCCGGCTCTCTATGCTGGCCCTGCTATCCCACATGCCCTGTCCGTGCAGGTCTGTGGAACTGCTGCTATTGGGTGACATGACCATGTAGCCCTCTGAGCTGGGCTGGCGGATGTGCTGAGGAGGGGACACACTGTTGTTGGGGGTCATGGCCATATACTCATCGTCTGCCCCAGGTTTAGCACTGGCGTCAGACATACCTATTGAGAGAGGAAGTGAAACAGGAGGAGATGTGACTCCAGGCAGCATTGACATATAGCCACTATCCACAGCGGCTCCCCTGCTTTGGTCAGCCCTCTTCCTATTCCCCCTTATATCAAGCTGCCCAGCACCACCTGCCAGACCGCCCGAGGCATGGTGCAAATCAGCTCTCTCCTTGTTAGCACTCTGTGTCATGATGGCATACTCTTCATCGTCTTCATCATCTTCATCTTTTCTATGCGGAGTCAGTCGTTCATGGGCTGCCAAAGGCAGGGAAGCCCTCTTACTTAGCAGTCTGCGTTCTGCCTCACATTCCCGACTAGATGAGCGCCGCAGAATTCGCCTGCCTTTGGAGCGATGGTGGGAACCAAGGAGACCCTCTCGCTGTCCCATGACTATATAGCTGGAGGGACCTTCTCCGTGTACATGATGCCCGGACAGACAGGGTACGAGCAGAGAGTGTTCCCCAGGACTAGAACCGTATTCATCCGAGGAGCCGTAGTCGCTTGGCGAACCTGATACAGAAACTCTCTGAGAAACACGAGGGTAGGAGCAGACCGCAATGCCCCCCACTGCTGCCCCCACGAGGCCACACTCTGAGCCATGACCAGAGCTGGAGGACAGACTTGGTGCAGGGGAGGGAGCTGGGTTAGGCGTATAACGTGCAAGGCTGAGGGTAATCTTAGCGGGGGTTGGGGCCCTGGTGGGTTTGGGCCTTAATGTTGGCGTTGTGGAGCAGGATCCATTAAGACTTGGACTGGAGCTGGCCCATGTCCCTTTGGTGCTTGCCCCGCCCTCCTCTGACCTTGCCCCGATGCTGGCTGTCCGCGCCCTCGGAAACCCGTGGCGCGAAGTAGGTGAAGTGCTTGTGCTGCTGCCTCCTGTCCCAGGGGTCTCTGTGCGGGCTCGTCTGGAGAAGCCCACTTGGCTCGGTGGCAGATTTGGATGATGGCGACGGCTTGGAACACTGATTGGGTTAGAAGCAGTACCACCTCCACATGACGTTCCCACAGACTGGGATTTACTACGCTGACGGAACTCCTCACTCAGGGCCTTCATGGCCTCCAGCAGGGTCTCATGCATGTGCTGGGCCACGACAGAGTCATCCACCTGCATCCAGAACTCTCCAGGGCCGGTGATCGCGGAGCGACCCACCTCGATGAAGAAAAAGTTCTCTGAATGGCCACACCTGCGAACATTCATCAGCTGCAACACCACACTGGCCACATCAGAGTTGAGTTTGACAAAGTTGACAGTTTTGTCAGTCAGGCACAGCCGGTAGATGCCCACTAAGTTCCTGGCATGTCCAAGACCCTTCGGCCAAACCTTGACCTGCCACACTTCCTTGAAAGTTGGAACAGGAGACGGAGAGCTACACTCCCCGCTACTGCCATAGTCTTCAGGGGTTTTACCTAGGAAAGCAACAAACAATAAGTAAATAAAAAAAACAATTAAGCCACTGGGTGACATCATATATACATTGGGCAATAAAAACTCCAGTTGAAATATTGATCAAAGCCAAAGTGACGAACCAGTCATAATAAGTAACACTTTGTTTCCCCTCTCATTACTAAATTGCTACATACAATGTGTCTGCCAAGCAGCTGTGCTGCGGTTAATTCATCACCATCACTTTCAAGCTTACAGCTCTATAATTAATTAAGTCTTTGGAGGTATAAAACACATCAAGTGAAAATAATGGGGCCTGATTGTAAAACAATGCGGCGTTTCAGTTCAATGCCACTCACATCACAGAATTACAGAATTCTATATATTTCTCACTCACATCTTCTCTGAAAAATATTTTTTCTCAAGAAATTTTATGTGGAGAAGATTATCTCCGATGAGTTAATGTGTCTCTGTCTCCATTCGTACGTCCCAGTGTGCACGTCATGAACAGATATACACTGCAAATTAAAAAATAAATTATTAAATCAAAGAGCAGTGTTTTATCGTGGCTGTGCCTGAGACACAATCTCGACAAAATGGGGTCTGTACTCCACCGTGTATCTCTTTTTAAAAGTCTCCAACGTGACACAACGTTGGAGCTGGGCAAGCCCATCAATCTCCTCTCGACTCAAAGGCAAAGCACAACAGGGAGGGAGGGAGGTCGTGTTCGGCTCCGGCGTTATAGGATAACAACGTCAACACGATGATGCCCAACAGAAACACATTTTCCCAGCGAGAGCGCACTGACGATGCCATCTCGTCCCTGACCAGCAGCGCCGCGCTGCACAGATGTGTGTTAGGCGACCGGCGGTCGGAGGAGCTGTGCAGAAAAACAAAAACACGGGCTACAGCGGAGCGCACCGCGATAGGCTGCGACTATATGATGCATCCCTCGGATGGTTGCTATATGCCCACTGCGCCATGCAAAAACACACCGCCGTGTGAAATGAGCTGCGTTTAGATGCAGAAAAGGGGCGAATCGTCTGCGGGTTATTCTGCGCGCGGATGCAATTTGATGCAGTCAAATACATTTTGCAGATATAAAAAAAAAACAAGAAAAAAACAAAACAATCCGTGTGTTATAACTGTATTAAACCAACGCGCGTTGGGATTGTGCTGCACAAACAGCACATGCCGCCCATAGTGGTGGTGGTGGTCTACCCCGACCCTCGTCGGGTGCACCTGCCTCTTGGTGGGGAAAACACACACACACACACACACACACACACACCGCACAAACTGCATTAATGAGTCCAACCGATTCACATGAAATGGCCAAAATATTCTGCAAAAAAAACCTCCAAAACATGCGAGCCAGTGATATTGCAATGAAACAATCGGGAATGGCCGCGCCAAATAACGCATGGGGGAACAAACAGCCTACGGCAGGAGAGGCCGGATGCGGAGACACACAGCAGAAGAAAAAAAAAACACATTTGCACTTTTCACATCTTACAGTCGCCCTGGAGGTCCAGCATCGCCTGGTACCACTCGTCCTGGACCTCCTCGCTGTCCGCGGCGATGGCGAAGCTCTCGCTGCGGGTGTAGAGCACGATCATGTGCTTGTTCTTGGAATCGGCCCGCTTGTTGATGTTGAAGCAGGTCTCCAGGCTCAGCATTTTCTTGGGCACAGGTGATTTGCTGCGGAATTTCTTCTCGTTCTCGTAGTATTCAAGTCGAGCGGGACCGTGCTCCGAGGCCGCCCGCAGCACGAAGAACCGCCGGTGCATTGATTTATGCTTGCGGAGATAACCGCTCTTCTGCACGTCTTCATAGTTCTGCGGCTCGGCGGCTTGGTTCTCCATGGCCAAGGCAGGGTGGTTAAATTTTATAAGCCAAGAATCTCAGCAGAGAGAGAGAAAATCGAAGCCCATGTGTAGCCTATACTCCTCGTTAATCCACGGCAACTGCATCCCTCGTCCTCCCCGTGTCCACATTTGAGTCCAGCAAGCGTGCGAAGGGTTTAGGATGGGCAAATCGGCCAAACCATGTTGTGGATCTGGTATCAGAGGCTCCTGTGCATCCGGCAGCTGCAGGAGGATCCGAGCGCGGACAGCGTCCACCGCTGCTGGTCCTGCAGCCCAGCCCAGTCCTGCCCGGTCCTGCCCGGTCCGGTCCAACCGCGGCGCTCGAGGACGTCTCCTCCACCTGTCTGAGATTGGCCACAGTCAATCTTCAACCACCACCGTCAAGTTGAGCGGAATGGATACTGCACTTCCGGTTGGGATTTTCAAGATAAAACCAATATCGATCCGAATTAAGGCCTGTGCCATCCACTTCCACTGTCCATTCCTGCTTTTTTAAATTCATGACTCTTCCTGCTCAGGGAAAGAGGTCAGAGTGGTATAATGCACACACACACACACACACACACACACACACACACACACACACACATTTTCCCTCAGCACCAACTGCAGTAGATCTGTGAGTCCTGAGTTTGCCTCAACCTGAAAACAACCCACTTCAACTCTGACAGTAGAGGACCACCTCCCCAGTGACCAGGGCTCAAAATTACATGTATCGGCGATTTATGCTGTGATAAATATACCGTATTTACTGACAGAACCATGTTTTGATACAAATCACACACATTACTGCAGAATCGAGTCGGTAAATCTCACAGCCCTGTAAGAGCCTGTAACCTATTCTAGTGAACATAATCATGCATGCTAATCTAGTGCACTCTCATAAGGTCATGGATTAATTACATCACCTATACGTATTTTAATGAGTTGAGCGAGAAAAAAAACTAATATGCTTTAATTGTGAAAGCCAGTGAAAGTTTCCGGTGTAGCCCCTGCTCACTCCGGGTGACTTCACTCCGCTTCTGCAGGACTGGCACCTCCAAGCCGGTGCCAGTCAGATGCCAGCGGGGCTTCGGCGGTGACGAGGAGTGCAGGGGAACACGGTGTTCAGGCGAGGAAGACTACGGGTGTGATCGTGTGGGCGATCAGACAGCTCGTGTCGTGTCATTCATCATCTCTCTGGGGGGATTTCACTGCTCTGTGACTGTACAGAGACGGGGGGGACAACTGCAGAACCTGATGCTCGAGAGGTCAGGGCTTATGCAGCTACAGGCACAATCTATTTTTGGCTGTAGCAGATATTAAAATGGAACTTTACATTCACATAATTTATAAAAAAAAACTATAAAAAAAACATATAGGCTGCAGTATAGCCAATGTACAGTGAGCAGATTATAATATATGCATCCCTATAAAGGCTGTTAGAGAGTTCTAAGAATAAAGTGACAGGATATTGTGTCACCTTGTGGTTTTATTAGTGTTCAATTTGTAGATTTTTAAAATAATTCTATTCAATTTAATTTAAATTAAATGTAGATTAATTTCAATAAGACTATATCTACTATATTAATTTTCAGGCTGAGTTGATGATAACATGCAATAATGTGCATTAACACAATTATTTTAATTCTATATTTATTTTATTGTACTTGTTTTACTGTATTTGAGGTAAGGTGACCTTGAGTGCCATGAAAGGCGCCATTAAATACAATGTATTATTATTATTATTGTTATTATTAATAATAATAATAATCATAGTTGCATTTATTCATACATATAAGACATACTCAGCAGCGGGAGTTTCATTGTCCTCTTGTCATTTAATGGGCTGTCTTGGACGGTTTGGAATCGCCAAAGATGTTAAAGGGAACAAAATGGCCAAACCAGAATTTCCAGAGCACACGACAGAATATTCGCTGAATAATGCCACAGAGCATAGTACCAATAATGGTACCAATACCAAAAATAAATGATTCATAATAAGCAACAACAAAAACACTACACAACAATGGAATGTAGAAGGAAAGTCTCTGTAGATGGCACAGTCTGTGGTTAAATCAGGGGTGTGGCTGCACCAAAGTGCCGAAAAAAAGGGGTTGGCATAGCAACCTGTCAAACTGTCCAAGTTGTCCTCATAGCAACCCCCATCAGTGGCATAAATACGAATTGCTTTTGAGCACTGATATCATGTAGATTTTCCTGCTCACAGTGCAGGCATAATCTGTTCATATTCCAATCCGGATAAAAAAACATTTTAATCACTTTGCAGTGTCGTCTTTAATATTTTATGTTTAGTGGTAGGAGCTGTTACCAAAGTAAAAATACTCTGCCGCTGACAGAAACCATGATTATGTCTTTGGACTTCTTCATTTGTAAACCTATTGGAAACACTTGTTTACTGCAACTCCAGCTCCATGGCTCTCGTATTTTCGCATGAAAACACAATTTGCACTGTTCAGGATGAAGCTGTGACCCAAACACTTGGAAGGCTTGTCTACGATTCGCAGCGTATTGCACAGAAGTTGCATTATGTAAAGCCATCCTTACATTTTTATTGGATTATTCCACTGCCGAATAAACCCGGAGTCACACCAGCCCAAGTAAGGAAAACCACCCCGAAAACCTCTTAGCATCACTTTCGCTTGCTCTGGGATTCATGGTGAAATGGTGAGGTAAGGCTTCCACTGAACTACTGTCTCCTCGTAATTGAATGGAGATTTAATGTTGCCATCACCACTTCTTGCCAAGTCCCTTTCTTATGCACTGCCCACTTATATGAAAACTTAAGGCTTGTCATCATTGCAAAGTATGAATCAGATGTGATCGATAAAAACCACTAACCTTAAAATATCGAGATATAATTGGCTGGCCTGTCCTTATCAGTATGATTTAGTGGCCATTATTGAATTTATAATTCATTGGTCCACTTGTTTTGATTTGTAATCTATTGTACAGTCAGTGCACCATTTTGGATTATACCCTCAAGACTCAAGCAACAAGACGAAGACACAATCTTCACTAAAATCATAATTTATTTACAGAAACACATTGGAATCACTTTGAAAATGAACAATACAGTCCATTCGGATTTGATTATATCTATCTATTTGGCAAAATGTTTAAAAATCTAGAAAAAAAGTGGATCCTACCTATGTGCACTAGAATAACTCATATTGTTCTTTAGATACCGATCAAAGAGACGCTCCAGCTTCCCCCATCTTCTTCATCTTGATGCAGAACCCTGTGTTCCCTCTTCCTGTGGGGTTTAATTGAGCACGAAGAGCCAGTGCTGGTCGCTAAACACTTAATGGTGTGAAAGACTACACCACAAAGAAGCAAGCTGATGATCAAGTCATCAGATGCAACCCCCCCCCCCCCTCTCTCTTTCTCTTTTTTTGTTGCTGGTATATTTGGTGAGCCACTGTGACAAGTCAGTGGATACTTGAAGTGGTCAGCACTGAGCTCCCAAGGACAAAATGTCTGCAGACCGAAAGTGTTGTCCAAGTTAAATCACACACTGACACTGCCCGCCTATTATTGCTCCAATATCAGTGCTGCAGCGGACAGCCAGCAGGCCAACAGGGAGCGCGTGGACAACGTGGTTGCATGATTTTATTTCAATATGAGTTGGTTTAGTGTGCTTGGTTTTGTTGATATCTCCATTTGTGTTAGATCTTTAGGCAACCCGAGCAGGAAAAAGAAAACAACAACACTAACATGTTCCTAACCCGGTAGGATGCAAACTATGTACAGATTTACAGTATATACAGTACACATCGCCAGGCCAAAGAGAAATTACTCAGAAGTCTCTGCCCCCCTCTCTTTTTATATCCCCCCTCATATATTCTGCAAAATTCAACTAGGATCCACAGGGGGGTGGGCATGGGAGGTGGAATTAGTGAACATTTGTTGTAGGATCCCAAACAGCGGCAGTGATGAGAGGACAATGCCTTGAAACCCAGACAAAGACGTTTTCCTTAAAAGGACGACGACAAGTGAAAAGGCTCAGTCTGCCGAAGCGCATCAATGGAAATGATGGGCAGATCAGCACAGAGCAGATATATTGTTTTTCTGTCTGTATTGCTGTCATATTGAGAACATACAACATGCTGTACAAAACATGCAGCGTGTTTCAGCAACCTGCTACACGTTCTGTGGGATGAAGCTGCATGACCGTGCATCATTTTAGTGAACAGTAGTTTGTGTCTTGTTTGCATGCTGCGTTGGACTTCTATGTTTTGGTAGAAAAATGTCGGCATGACGTTGAAAGGAACACACATCATTCAAAAAAAAAGCCCCCTATACTGGGTGTAGCATCATATAATCATTAGGGCGAGAAACATACTGTTGGTGCAAATCATAAGTCAGATGTGAAGTGGGTCCCATGGTATTTCTCTTAGAATGTATTAATTATTTCCAGATTTGCACGTGTTTCGGCCCCAAGGTGCTTTTCAATCTGTGTCTGTGTTGTCGCCCATTGAAACAAATCATTTAAGCTAATTTTCTAGAGCACATTTTGCATTTAGATACACATAATTAAATGGATATGTTATGAAACAGACCTATCAGTCAAAGCAAATAGGCCTATTGCAGTAGTGGGTTGAATAGAGAGACCCAGAATACATTTTAAAAAGTGTGTTAACTTAAAAAAATGATATGATGATAACTAAATCTGATGCTAAATAAACAAACCAGATGCTGTGTTTGACATATTTTGATCATTTTTTGGATGATAAAGCTCAATTTGTCAACGCGGTGAATAATCAAACCGATGCACTATACAAGAACCCTTGACCTGAGCTCTCGACCGTGACCAACCCATCCAGCGTTCCCAGCCTTTTGTCACAATGACAATTTTTTAATTCATGCAACAGTTTTTTTGCTGATGTAAAAGGCTAATGCCTCTAACGTGAGTATAGCAGCATAGACTCTGTTATACCCGAGGTGAATAGTCCAGCAGTACTAGCTTCCACCCATACGGTGTTCATGATGAAATCTCTACAACATCTCTACAAAGCACAGAGATCAGTACGAATCTGTACAGTACATGGAGTACAGCAGTATTACATGTGTATACTGTGATCCTATATGTAGACACACCCATCATCTAGTTCGGCGTTCTGTGTCCTCTAAGCCAACACATTTCGGACCCTTTAAGTCAACCATGGTTTTCATATTCTGCTGGTGTAAAAAAAAAAGTGTTGAACAAATATGGACTGTCACCTCTATTTGGCTCATTTCTGTTTCTTGGAGCCAGGGTTGATCATGGCACTCATGTGCTACTGCTATGACTGGAGAGAATGATAATCGCCAGGAAAAAGATGATATAAATAGTAGATATGACTCCGAAAAATCCAAAAAAGTGTGAATTTCCATGTCACGTGGTTCAGGGTTTCATTTTGAGTGGAGAAGAAATTATAGTACATTGTGGATTATGATTTCAGCACTGTTCACTTTGCATTCAGACATCTCTCTTTTTCAGTGTAAAACAGTGTTGTTCTAGAAGGTACCACTTCTCCGTCCTGGGGCTTCAGTGAAAAACGCCGCTCTAGCCCATCTTCTTCTGTCGATCCAGGAACTTTTGTCTTCTGTCGACAGGTATCTCATCTAAGCCGATACCATGATTGCGTCCCCTGCAATGACAAATACAGCTTTTTGTTTTGTTTGATCATACCAGGACATGACAGACCATCGTGGCATTTAAAAACATGAAGTTGTGCGGCAATTATCTACAATTACACAGCATAAATGTAGTGCATATCGCCTATATGAAGGAGTAAAAATGAAGAAGATTGTCCTACCCTTGAAGGTCTGGAGGAATAGGCAGAGGCTTGTCGAAATCTTCCCTCCCCACCAACCAATATGTGGTCTCTATACCTTTTCCCTAGAAATAAACAACAATTAGCATTCATTCCACACTTCTACGAGGCCAGTGCTGCAGTGGACATATTCCATATCGCCTGTGTATATCATGAAAGTATGTTTCTCATTTTATTCACCTTTAACTCCGTCATGCCTCGGACTTGAATTTTGTATCCCAGCTTCAAGCTGTTCAGGATATCGACTGTGCTTTGGTTGACATGGATTCTGTAAGCTGTGAAAGGGAAATACAGACATTATCTCAACATTTGAACACTGAAATAGAAAATTTGAAACTGAAAAATGTATACGAGGCGCACATCTAACACCAGTATAGGCCTCTGAGCCTTCTAATGCTTTAAAAGCTTTTAGGTGGTTATAAATGAATCTGAGAAAATCTAGAAAATCAGGTTGTCGTTGTGGCCTTAAGCCACTTGGTGGCAGTGCACCACCCATTACTGATTTCCTATTAGTGGCAAAGATACAGTATAATCATGAATAAATGCAGAATTGTTCATTTGAATATAATAAATTACATGGAAAAAGCCGCTGACCAGTTCAAAGTCGAATTCCTTTCACTCCAGAATGATTATTATGGAGCTCCATGAAATGTTTGAACTTTGATTTACTTTACATAAGTCAAGTGTCTTAAGTCGTCAAAACTCAGATTGATATTTTATTCATATGGCATGCAAAGGGTCACTTGGTTATTGACGACATTTACACTGAAACTTCAAATTGGCCTCTAATTCTCCTGATAGTCTTAAAGGATTAGTGAGGACTGCTCACTTAAAGCCCTGTTTAGACTCAAGCAGCATGCACACAAACCGCCACACACCTGTCCTTTTTTTTCAACGTTCAGAAAGAAATAAAGAAAGAAAGAAAGAAAGACGGGCTCTGTTTGGATAAATAATGTGTGAGACACTCACGCAACCCTGTGGACTCCATTCGAGATGCTGTGTTGACAGTGTCTCCAAACAGACAGTACCGAGGCATGGTAAGACCCACTACTCCTGCTACGACTGGGCCTGCAAACATAACACACACACACACACACACACACACACACACACACACACACACACACACACACACACAGTGGAGTCAGTTTTAAAAACTGTTTTTAAAAACTGTTTTCTAGTAGACTCATACTATGCCTGTCAGCATTTCTATAAACTAATAAAATAAAATGTATCTGTCATTAAAGCTGCGTGCTTGCGCCTCTTTGTGCATGAAGAAATTCATAGAATGGACTTAGTGATCCAGAGTATGGAGTGTGTTAATTGGATGACAGCACTCTAAGTGGATAGCGTTTCTCTGTTCCAGGAATAAGTTCCAGACGGAGATAAGGGGGGTAAAAATACCTCCGTGCCTTAGTAGCCTGTGTTCCTGCATTCTTACTCCTCTGCAACAAATCGACTCTTCCTCACCCTGTATGTGACTCTCAAAATGCTTGCTTATAGAAAAAGTGTTGTATATCATGATGGTTAGAGCAGTGTCTAAAGGCACATAACGGGCGGACATATTGCTCACCGGAGTGCAGGCCAATACGGATCCTGACTCTGAGCTCAGGCATGTGCCTCATCTTGAAGGTCCCGATGCAGTGGAGGATGTCCAGGGACATGTTGGCCATCTCGGCTGCGTGGCGGTTCCCGTTCCTGGTGGGGACTCCTGAGGCGCACATGTAGGCATCTCCAATAGTTTCCACCTAAGAGACATAGGTATTAGAGTTGCACATGCACATGTTTAATGTGGTATTCTTCTCTCGACATGCTGTAACTCAAAGGAACACCCTCAATAAACAGTATAGATGAGACATATATATTTAAATGAGGTGGGAAATATGTTCCCGGAGGATATTCCGATCAGACATAATGTTTTGGCAACATCAACATTGTAAATAATCCTAGATCAAAATTTTTGTGGAAAAAAGACAATATTTTCTTCGTAAAAATGTTTTTATTTATTTATATTATTCATTCATAAGATTAAAAATTTTGAGAGAAAAATCAGTAGGAGCCTGGCTTTTAAAACAATTTTTTGTTAAAGATTCGCGGTTCAACCAAGTACAAATATGTGTCTTTCATTGTATCTGAAAATGTAGAAAACACAAAATCCTGCATTCATCACCTTGTAGACATCATGCAGCCCAATGATAGCATCGAAGAGTGTGTAGAGGTCATTGAGTAGGTCAACCACCTCGATGGGCTCACTGAGAGCTGAGATGGTGGTGAAGCCCACGATGTCACTGAAGTACAGAGTGACGTCGCTGAAATGCTCCGGTTTGACGGGTTTGCCTGTCTTCAGCGCCTGGGCCACGGTCCTTGAAGGAGGAGGAAGGGGATTGGGGGGCAGTTAGAGATTTCTCGCAAGGCCCAGAGATGGCAGAATGTATTTTCTTATACTTTCATGGATTTCATTTTTCGGCACACACGGACGTTTACAGACATTAAACTGCTGCCCCTTGGATGGTTTTAGGATTCCCTCCTCGTCAACATGGCCGATTCAACAAAAAACATGGCCGCGACATTGCATAATGTGTTAACTCTGTGCAGTGACAGCATGGTCAATAAAGGAAAGCCACTTCTCTTCATTACATCTGTTATTTGAAATGACAGCATTTGTTTTTCATTTGATGCGACGCAGTAAAGATCCAATGGGATACTCATTGTTGTAAAAAGTTCCATTGTATTTTGTTCAGGTTTTATTGTTTTACTACTGAAAGCATCCAGAGCTGAGAGGTATTTTGGGTGAAAGCTGCATCGTAAAACAAATCGTAAAAGGAAACAAAAAGCTAGTGACATTTTGATGATATAAATCTATTCATCACTGATTAAAATAACACATTCCAACACAAACAGGCTGTGAAAAAATATATCAGCGGGACACAGTCCATTATTTTTATATGGTGGTTAACTCTGAGTGTTGCATTTGCGTATTTTGCGCGTTAATTGTATTTACTGCTCCACACAGGTGTCTGCTCATATCCTCAGTGTTGGCAGATGTTCCCACGGTTCCTGAATGCAGCAGAGCTACGACCAAAGCCGGTACCAGCTGAAATGCTAATTCTGCCTCCTAATCGCTTAAGTATCACATTACTATTGTGATTGTGAGGATGCTTCGCAGGCCTCCAGAGGTGAGTGCCGCTCATCAACCTCGCCAGCTGTGCTGTGTGTGCAGAATAAGGGAAATGTGACAGAGCATGACAACACAGTTTTATCTTTTGTTTTTGATGAGTAAGTGAAAGCTGCAGGCCACTCACCTGGGCAACATCTGAGCCACCAGGTTGTCAGTCTTCTGTCTCTCCACCTCCAGCTCCTCCGTCCTCTCTCTGATCAGATCCTCCAGGTTGGACGAGTACTGCTCCAACATCCGCAGCATGGAGTCAATGATGTTGGTCTTCTTTCCCATTGTGATGCGCTTGAACTGTCAGACGAAAAAAAGGGCGGATGGGAATGTCGCCCTCAGCTTGCTACTTTTGTACAGAGCCACGTACAGCACAAGGAGGAGAAGACCCGTGTCTGCGTGTGCTCTCTGTGTCTGTACCTGTTTGAAGATCTCCTCAAAGTTCGGCCTCTTCTCTGGCTCTTCGCTCCAGGCCTGTTTCATAACCTGTATCACGTCCAGAGGGGCCTCGTCCACTGACACAGTAGGCCGACACAAAGGAGGAGGCTCTTTGACCTTGTTGATAATCTCTGTCGACACCATCCACACAGACAACAGCACAGAGATGTTGAGCGAACAGGTTTTTTCACGCAGCCAGTTTTGTCAAGTAACTGTGAGTTTGTCGGTGATGAAAAACCGAAATAATGCAGCATTTTCAGCAACAACTCTAATATTCATAGTCATTTTATTTTGAAATCGGTGTGATCGATTTCTGGATAATGTGGGTGGAAGGCCGTTAAAATGACAGGATGAGCACTAAAAAACATAACCCTATGCACTAGTTCACCAAAAACATTTAGAATATGAAAAAACCTTTTGCAATTTCTTTCAACGTTACCATCCTGTGGGGTCACCAATGCAACACTCACCCTTAGGAGGCATGTCCAACATGCAGAAAGGTGCAGAACGAGAGATGATCTCCTGCATAATGACGGCAAAGCTGTAGACGTCTCCAGAGAAAGTCCCCTTCCTCCTCAGACCAGGACTTCTCAGCAGCTCAGGAGCCGTCCAAAGCAGATCTTTTATTTGATCAAGAAACATGCAAGACTCTAAATAAACAAAGAAAACTAAATACACACAAGGAAACTCAATAAATTAGCCTGTGGATGCACATAAACTCACTCTCTGGCTTTTCCTCATCGGTGTCAATACTTTGGGCCATCAAAATTTCATTGAACCCATAATCTGTCACCTTCAACACAAAGCGCCCGTCGACCACACAGTTACGGGATTTGAGCCGTCCATGGACGATGTCATGATTGTGCAGGTACTTCATTCCCTGGTGACAGTTTGTTAGTTAAAAAAAGTTAAAAAAGAAATAGATACAAATTAAAAACATGATGAAATGAAACACAAGTTGTTTTTTGCCACTCTTACCCGGATCAGATCCATCATCAGGGAAGACTTGAACATCCAATCAAGACGCACTTCCTCGTTGTTGAGCAGATCCTCCAGGCTGCCCCTGGAGCAGTGCTCAGTCACAATGCCAAAGATTGCAGAGTCGAAGAACAGCCCCAGGAACAGATTGAGGTTCTCATGTCTCATGTGTTTGAGCTGGGGGGTGGGGGGGCAATGCACACATCAAAACTGTGAACTGCAGGGATTGTTTCTCGGATATAAATTCACTTTGTGGTCTTTCTTCAACGTGTCATTTCTTGTTCAGACAATTAATTTTCCTTGTACACAGGATTTACAGTTGTGCTTCCTTCTCATTCTCTCACACGTCCACTTACCTTGACAAAGACCAACTCGGTGCTGCTGTTGACATCTGATACTGATCTACCGGGACATTTCTTCAACCAAACCCAGTCACCCTGGGAGGTAAAACAGAAAGGCACAGTCAGTGCAAAGCCAACAACACCCGAAGACGACAATGTTACTGAATGTGTAATGCCAGATCAGACTCATCTTACCTGAAACACGGCAACATTCGAGCTGTCTGGCGATGTGGCCATGTAGCTGCGGCCTGACACGGAGTGCTGAGGCGTCTTCATATCCAGCGTGCTCCTCAGGATGCTTTCATCGTTGAGCTTCTGCTCACACACCCAAGTTCGAAGAGGAAACGTCATGCACAGCAGAGAGAAGCAAACCGCAGCAAAAAATATTCTCAGTATTTTCACAGATTCAGCACAGAACTCACCCTTTTGCTAATTTGAGTGTTGATGAACACCAGGTCATCCAGGGTAAGAACTATCTTCCTTGGGCCTCCAGTGCCGCTGCCTCCAAAGCTGAACCCAACCATGCCAGTTTTCCTAAAGAACATAATGTGTTGAATAAAATCACACAAGACTGCACTGGATGATACATTGCGCTTTGGTAATCTGGTGCGCAAACCTGTAACGTTTGAAGAAGTTGACTCCACAACCAGACAATGCAATGAACAAGAGCAGAAGAAAGAACAAAGTGACTGAATCCAGGCCTAAGGGAGGAGAAAAAGAGAAGGGTAACACGATCACAGGCAGTTTGGATGAACCGAATTCAGCAATGTACGCCTTACCAGCTTGTAGATACATTTCCAGTGGTAACGGCCCTATTAGTGGACTCACCTCCGGTACAGGCAAAATAGGGGCTGAACCAGCAGCTCGAGTCTTTGTAAGGCGTACTGCCTGCGAAATGGATGGAACGACCAAGGTACTTCAGGCCCCCGGTCTTCCCATCCGTGTGAGCAGCGTCCAGAGTGTGAGTGGAGTAGAGAGAGGTGCCCATGCCACTGTAGTCCAGTACTACGTAGCGAGCCTGCATGCCTTCTCCTCCCCTGCCGGCCATCAAGTGCTGATTAAAGCCTTCAAATTGAAAGCCGCCTTCACTGTCGCCCAGTATCTGACCAGTGACCCAGCGACCCCCCTTGGTCCGTGCCTGCTCAGCGGCCATCGCAATGTAATACATCATGTTGTAGATGGTGCCGAAGAATGGAGAAACCTAGCAGAGGATACAGTGATGTGGCAATTTTGATAAATGTTCGATTGTTTCTTTGTTTTTCTGCTTCTTCCAGATATGTCATGATTTTCCACTGTGACTTAGCTATTACATTACACAGAGTCTTACCTCCTCTGGTGGTGTGTTGCTGCGGATTTCAAAGCTGTTCTGAGCATCTTTGAAGGCCTCATGGAAATTGCGCTCACCAGAATCCATAGTTATGGTGACGACTCCATCATATGCTTTTCGCAGGTTTGTGTCATTGCCAAGAGCATAGTAGTTGGCATCTTTGTAAGGTAATGAGTACAGGAGCGTGTCGTAGGGGATGAACACGTAGCCACGGTCGATCATACGCATAGCCAGTGCTGTAGTCAGAAGTCGGTACTGGGCTTGGCCACCAATGAGTACAGAAGGCATGCACATGATGACCACTGTGGAGATAAGAGGGTTTAAAAACACATTTATTTGCATGATTCATGTGGAACATGTGGAAGTAAGCGGGGAGGATCTCTTGACCCTTTTGGACATCAACATTTCTACATTTTTCAATTCACCTCTGACCCGGTCTGCTTCCCTTATTTCTGTCAGGGCTCTGCGAGGCCCGTCCTTGTCGGCCTCCATAGTTACAACAGGGTTGACAGGCAGGCCGAGGGCCCTCAGTGACGACGCCAGCTCCTGTCCCGTGGCTTCCCAAATGTCCGTCTCTTCTGAAATGATGGCAACGTGTGCCCAGCGGAAGAACCGCAACACAGTGAAAAGCACACGGGAGGATAGCGGCAATGGCCTCAGGAAGGTGGGGTACATCCCTCCTTTTTTCATCTCAGGTTTGAGGCAACCCCAGGAAAGAATCCCAACATCCCACTCTTTTGTGTACAAAGCTGCTGAGGAGCAGTATGCTGGGTTGGCGGGGCCCAAGAAAGCAGCACCATAACCATCCAGCTCAGCAAAGCGAGCAAGAGCACGGGACGAGTCGCAGTCCTCATTGATCAGTGCGTAGTCATACCAATAGCCTTTGTTTAGATAGGGGTCCTTGTTTATACGCGCCGTGGCGAGGCGGGCCGCCAAGTCCGGTAGTGCTTTAGAGTATAAGAGGTCACATGTCCAGGGTCCAACCAGGGCCACCTTGAAAGTGGTCGCCCAGGCTTGACAGGGCATCAATGAGACAATGAGTAAGGGCAGAAGGAGCCAGTTCCCCCACCATCTCCTGTAGCGTTGCACAGGGGATGATGGCATCTGTGGTTTCGATGACGATGATCTTGATGACAATGATAATGATGCTGCTAATGATTCAAACACTCTACTGCAGCTGTTTGCAGCCACTTTCAGTCCATGTTTTTTCCTCCTGACCTTTACTGGGTCTTGCCGCCATCGTGGGTGGTAGGACAGGTTGTGCAGAAAGCGGGGGTCTCTGTGACTTGCCATTTTCTCACACAGCTATTCCGACGCTTCAGACACAGAAGAGGAGTGGAGAGTTTATAGTGATTAGTGTGACAGCGAGTGTGTCTTTGTGTATGGGACCTTCTCCCTTGGCACTCAGCAGGCCTCTAGTCCAAAGCTGGACAGGCGACAACACAACCCCAAGCCATCACTGCCTCCAGAAAGAAAAAAAACAGGAAAAATTTAGATTACAATGCAGCATTGCAGCAATAGATCAATACAATGTGATGTTTATGTGCTACCTAAATTCTGTGTTGCAATCCCTGACCTGAACTTGAATCTTGCTGCGCTGTTTTTTTGTTTTGTTTTTGAGCAGACTGTGATGTTGAGTCTTATCTCCATCTGTCTGTCTTACAGCGGACATGGTGCCCAGAGTGCAAGTGCTGTTCCTTGGAGAATTAATGGCATGTGAGTAGCAAGCTGATTAGTTCAGCCGCAGTCATGGAGTTTAAAATCAAGTGCCAGGTAATGTGGAATTGGCTTTCCTGTGTCTGTTTGGTCTAGGTATCCATTAACCCTTTTTAAATCAATCTATTGAGATCTTCAATATTATCAATTTCTGGATTATTTCTCCTCTGAAACTCCAAATTCTTGAAACCTGCACCTAAATTTATATCAACTGCCGGAAATATCTCAATGTCAAATTGTCAAACAAAAAGGTGAGTTTGATCGAGCTTACACTGGTGTTTCTGGATCGTTTAGTTCGGAGGCTTAATTGTTGTAATACAAGGAAACAAAAAAACAATCCGTGTTCAGGTATGCACTTTTTTAAAAATGGCTGCCTTTGTTTGAGGTTTTGATGCTGACAGCCGAGCAAAAGGCCTGACTAACAAACCTGACAGTGGTAAAGGAAATGTAAACTGCTTCTCCTTAGTATCAATATCAGTAGTTTCATGATTTCACTTAGAATATTTTTCTAAAGTCTGTATATCAAATTGCACGAGGAATTTTCTTGGTAGAAAACTTGGATGGAAACCACCTGTGGCTATTTTTGTTTTATGTATTCTTTTATTAAAAAAGATGATGATGTCTTCAAGCTGTAAGGCAGCAAGCATGCCGCAACCAACAAACCTCCTAAGGTGGCTATTACTGACACTGTCTTATCAGTTGCTAATATGTTAAGAGGAGCACTGACTAGAATATTATCACTGAAATAAAAAAAAAATGGGTCAAATCATGTTAATCCTCCAAAAACTCTCTTTACCTTTCATATTTAGATTTTGTAGCAAATCAGTAAAATGATGAATCAATCTGTGATGTCACAAACAGCTTCACCTCTACAGGAGCAGCTCTACTGCAAACAGACCTGAACAAACCTATTATGATAAATTATGTATTCACACGAACATCATCACACATATATTAATGACGTGCTAAACAGACTTGAAAAGAAACAATTCTGACCTGGAGCAGTTTTTCTACAGGACCCATGTCAGCGTTGCCAGTCGTTGAACAGCACCATCCAGGCCCCGGGTGGATTAATTGTACAGAAGAACACAGCAGGAGGAGTTCTCTTTGGTCTTTTATTGTGAAAAAATACCATAGGTAATCCAAAGAGCGCAACCATAAAAATAAAAAAAAATATTTTTTTCAAATTATCTCCCCTTGTGTCCAAGTTCCTTAAAGACGACACCAAACATAATACATCTCCAGTAGGTTAGTCTTGCTTTAGTCCTTGCTTTGCCTGTTTTGGACTGGGACCCACCTGAATGCTCAGAGCAAAGAAGACGGTTGCGTGAGAAGAGGTGCCATCCTTGATCCAGAGTTTAGATTAATTAAAAGAAAAAAAGAAATTAAGAAAGGTATGGCAGACAGCAGGGGAGAGGTAACAGGTAGGAGAAAGGGGAGAGAGGGAAGGACTGGAAGGCTTTGACTTCTCAGCCCGTCTTTAGCTTTTAATCCATACTAGTGTGGGGAGAGAGTGTGTGTGGAGGGAGGGCTGCAGGTGATGGAAGAGGAGGTGAAAGTAGAGGCACATTCACCCTGTATCCTTCACACTGCAGAGAGATATGTCCATATGTCCACAGCTGTTTTAAAACAAACTAAAACAAGCCGTGAGCAGGTAAGGCTGATTTGGTTCCTTGGGGGATTTTAGCAGTAAGAACTGGGAAGGATTGTGATTGCAAGTGGATTTACGTATTGCCCATCTCTCCACCTCCAACTGTTTCAAATTGAGGGCTAAGTATTCAACCGCAACAGGGACACTCGTCAAAGTCCATGGTGAACTTTTAAACTCATGATCCTGTTGGCTGTTAATGGGCCCGAAGCAAATAAATTGACGAATAAATGAAGCAACAAACTTACTCATACAAACAGGAACAAATACAAAACGTTGCAGTGTTAATAATCAAATCATAGAACTGCATGTAGTTACTCGAAGCTTGTGCAGTGATTAAGACGCCTGCCCCTGCAGCCTGGTGTGACCCTTCTGTTGCAGTTCAAATCCCTCTGAGGCCTTCCCTCGTGTTTTTCCCTGTTTGTCTGCTGTGGCTAAAGATGCTCACTGAAATTTGGTTTGACTCCTCACACATTCACAAGGTGAACGATAGACGCCATTCTTCCAAATTACAGCTTGGAATGTAACAATCTATTTCCCTCAATAACCTGAACAACACCAGACAATATTCATGAACGCCAAACAGATTGTCTAAGCTTGATGAAAATGCGTCAAGCTCTCCTCAGTGTGACCGTCTTATCTCTCATTGGCTGGGCTCCATGCCCCTGCTGACGGCTTTAAAGCCTTCCAGTTCTCCTGAGGTCCCTGAGGCTTCAAGCTCGGGACCAGATGAAAGTCACAGTGTAAAGGTCAATATGAGCACCTTACATATGGCGAGCAATGCTAATAAAGGCATAAGAACTATCTTAGCTGGGGCCAAAGGCTGAAAATATCTTTTGGTAAGCTACTGAAAGTCCGCCGTTGCTCTTTTGACCTCGCACCGTGAGCAGTTCACTTGCAGCACTACAGCTGGACTTTAAGCCTGTGGGGGGAAGGGAAACTCCACATTTGAAAAAAACAGATTCTCGCAAGTGATACAGGAAGCACATCAAAACACGGGTTGCATGCTGAGCTTCATCATGAACACAAAGGTGGTCTACTAGATACAGAATCGTGAAGATGTGTCCCTTCATGTAGGTCCTGTGTTGCACATTCAGCCTTGTTGATGTAATCAGATTAGTCAGGTGAGGCTGTGCTGAACTGATCCGCTGCCTGCAAGCCTCTTAGTGACATGGCTAACGGCACTGACAGAGATCACTTCAAAGCAAGGTCAGACACTCAGTCGGCCGAGTTGAGAAGAGAACAAGCTTAGCCTACTACAGAGGCAGCAAAACAGCACTGTACTGATGGATACGAGCACTTGGAACCTGCGATTTGCTCATTTTTTATTCATCTTTTACCAAAACCATGTTGTGTATGAAAAACAGGCACATAGGAAATGACCTGGAGCATAAAGGGGCCAAACATGTAATATCTCCACGGTTGAATGCACTTAAGTCTCAACTTACTTAAGTCGCTTTTGACAAAAGAATGTAAAGTAAAGTCATGTCAAACATGTTTTGGGACTTGGCTCACAAGGTTTTTAAATAATCTAATCTGTATCTCTATCCACATTTTAATATCACATGTCTGTCTCTCGCAGACATTCTCGTGCTCAATTACATGACATGCAATGCTGTCGTGTGATGCGACGATTTATAAGTACACCGCTCTCTTGGAATTCTTTACTTTCTCCGGCGAAGCCATCTGTCGAAGTTCATCAATCAAATACTGAGGGAAAAACCTCATGGGAGGAGCACCTGAGCAGCTTAGACATTTGCCTCCTGGATGACTCCACTTAATTGATCAGGCAAATTCATTTGGCCACCTCCCAAGGTGACATCAGTCTATCAAGGGTCACAGACTCAGAGCGAGAAAGGAAAGCCGGGAATCCTCCCCGAAAGCCTTTAAGGTTGTTACATAAAATGTGTGTTGGGTAATAGGAAACCTCCTGTCATTTTTCTGAGAGGTGAGACTGCACACAGCTGCCAAATACAAAAAGATATATATAAAAAAAGGTTTTCTCCATTATTTTCCTAAAATAACACGACAGCATTAAGTGGCATGACCTGACAAGATAAATTACTTTGACAGCATCATATAAAAGTGTGTCAGTATCCTCACAAATAAGTACATTTACACGATATAGATTACATCGCTATGAGGGGGGTCAGGTCTGTCCCCTGATGGTTTTATTCCTCAACTCGACCACACACTCATACATAATATATCGCAGTGGGCGAATTGATTTTTAACTTTACCTTTAGATAATCTTCGATTGTAGTGTTGGCTTTATATTCATTTTCACCCTTACATTGGTATGCTCTGGATTTTCTTTCTTTGACATTTAGATATGGATGAAGGAAATGTCAAACATCAAATTTCATCCATGCTGAATTTACATTTACATATTAATGAGTGTCAGCGTAGGTCCCTACAACACCCACTGGTGGTAGTCTCTTAACAGACTTTGTCAAATAAACGAAACTGAGATAGATCTTCAGTTGACTGAAGATTCCAATGTGTTAAAAACATCCCCCATCTCTGTGAAACCTCTGGTCCAAACTGACACTTGGACGGATTCAAACATGAGCTAGAAATATGAAACTTGGCCAAGTCACTGGAAATTAGATGCAAGTGCTTCCCAAGAAATTTGAGCCCAATCGGTCACATGCGAGGGCTGAAAATAATAATTACAAGCTAGCTGCAGCTCCCAAATGTGAAGCCAAATGATCCCCCTAGGGGCTGGCTGCAGTATAGGTCACAGACCCTTCCTCCTCCACATTAATGGATGGCACATTGACCAAACCAAAAAAGTCAGCGTCAAAAAATACTTCTCAGAGGTGGTGTCAGTCAATATAGAAATATGATAGAAATGGAAAGAAAACCTGGAGTCCCCTGAGGGTCTGAGGCCTCAGGGAAGTTATTCACTTTGCCCTGTCAGTGATCTAGTGCCAAGACCAATTCCCCGCTTCGGCTACTGTTCTATATTTAAAATATTGTGCCATCAAACGCGGTCGTATGACTTATATGAACCACATTGACTGAAGGGTTTACACAATACAGTCAAATATTTATCTTTTTAGATTATAAGCAGGTTTTCCTCACTACTTGGATCAAGGGACTGAATATGCTGTATGCCTGGAATATCTAGTTTATCGCAAATATTATCACTGACACACTTAATCTGGAGCATTTTGGGGTTTATCGACATACAGACGTTGATGTTACATGAATCTGTAGGACTGTTTCTGCTGCTATTAAAACTTGACAGATTGTAACTGCAGCAGAACCTTATCGGCTGTCAGACATACTCTATCATGTCCACTCCTACGTTACTGTTTTTTTATCTACATTGTTGCTTCCCGGGAAGTCGTAGCTTTGTTTTGGTCTTTTGTGATAAGATGGAAGCAGTACTGGCGTAATGACGACAGGCTATTTTACGCAATGTGCTGTTGTGACCCTGTGCTACATCCCACGGTGTGTTACATAATAATAATATAATAATACGTTTGTTTATATAGCGCTTTTCACAGACACAAGTCACAAGGTGCTTTACACAGCAATAGTAATAAAAGTAATAAAAACTGTACAGTATACTATATCAAACACAACAAAAGCAGTGAGAATAAAAAAATAAATAAAAAAATTGAATCAAAAAGAAATTAAAACTTTTTTTTAAATAAAATTCCACATATTATTTACAAACTTAAAATGATGGACCTGGTACATACCAAGTTACCCAAAAGCCTGTCTGAAAAGCAAGGTCTTTAGCTCCCTAAAGGGTCAGTTCACCAAGTTTTTGCATCACGTTTCTCCTCATGGAAAACACTATTCAGCCTACGGTAACATGTCCTCTGTGGCATCATAATGATGTCAAAAGCAGTTCCATTATTCTTTTGTGATTTTCTTTTTCTATTGACTGTAATTTCTTTCTTATGCTCATTATTTCCAAGCTTGCATTTAATTGCAATTTGATGCTTTTACTGTAATTAATTAAAAATATCATATTTTCTGACTGGAACCAGAAATGATCATGCAGAAATATTTCAATATTTAAATACTAAGACTCTCATCGTGCTAAAGGCTTCAAAATAAACAAGGAACAAAGTTCCCAGATGATCCTGATGATATTCAAGATGCTGTGGATCATTTCCAACAGCGGTAGCAGCACTTGGATCAGTTGAGGTGACTGTAATCGCCAAACCTTTTTGATGGGAATGTAAGAATTTATAGTTTAATGTTTATTATAATTCTCTCAGTTAAGTCTGCAGGGAGTTTGCAAGGTTCAGGTAGATCACGTGTTCCCAGGGATGTTGCTCCTCTGCCAACCTCACCCTCATGACACACAGTGAGGGGTGGAGCAGTGAGGGAGGAGCACTGTGTAATGAAGTACATAAAAAGGTTGTCATTTTCCAATAATAAAGAATTGGGATTCACCACATTTTCCAGCTTTGACCACTGTCAGCTACAAGGGGAACCCCGTTCAGTCAGGAGCTGAGCGGCAACATGTCATTCAGTGACATAATGGCCATCATCGGGGGGACTTGGGTTGTTTTCCACGTGCTGAAACTGGCCTGGAGATGTTGGTGTGGGCTCAGAGAGTTTGTTCTGTCAGAGGTTTGGCAAGTGGATTTAAGGACATATGGGCAATGGGCAGGTAACGTAGAAGAAAATACTCTTAATGTTTGGTTGATTGCTAAAATGTTTACAATATCTATTATGTGTATAGTATGTGTGCATGTGGGGGAAAAAACCCCTTTGCAACAGGTAGACAGTGTAGATCATATGAAGGCCTGTGGCTGAATGACTGCAAGTTAATAAACAACAGGCTGCAGGAAGGTTAAGTGGAATTATTTGGATTCTCTTTCAACATAAACTTCCCTCAGCAGCAGCAGCAGCAGCACACAGCAGCTTCCTCTCTGTGAAGCCTATTTGATAAGGCATTCGATAAGTGGGCCACATTCCTTCTCGCTGAGACATATGCGTCTCATGGTCTGCAAAATTTCATGTTCATTTTCAATCATGACACTATTTCATTGTGAAAAATATAATGCAGTATTTTCTAAAAAAAAAACAGAATTTCATGAAGATGCAGACAAGGACAAGGTGCCGGTTTCTGGTATTGAGTATGTATGAACTGTATGACCAGAATCCTATCCACAAACAGGCTGCTTCAGGTCCCTCACATTTTCCTCCTCTCCCTCGTTCACTTCTCCTCGCCCTTATTGCTCTGTAGCCTCACCTCTTATTCCTCTCTAAAACAAGAGAGAAACATTTGCCTTAAACTTTGTACTGTGACTGATGTGCAGCTAGTTTTACGACCCGAGTCTCCTCTGTATGGTCAAGTGTTTATTTCAGTTTCAACATCTTGAACTGCAGTGTTTTTGCAATAAAGACAGATTGAGTTGTAGAACTGTGGGCAATATTGTTGCAAAACTTGGAAAATGTGGAGAAAAAAATGTCAAGTGTTCCTATTTTTGCAGAAGAGTTGTGGGTAATGAGTGACAGCTTGTGGTTAATGTGTCAGTTCTTCAATATAATCATCAAATAATTATCCAAGTAACATTCCTGTGCTTTCTCCTTTATGCAGTTGTCACTGGTGCCACGTATGGCATTGGTAAAGCCTATGCCTGTGAGGTGAGTCTCCAGCTTCCTTCTACAACAATTCCTCACACCTATTTGGTGTTTCAGTTTTTACTGGAGCAAATTGTGACCAAACCTGTTGGTTTACATGTCTCCTTCTAGCTGGCGCGCAGAGGCCTGGATATTGTCTTGGTAAGCAGATCAGATGACAAGCTTCAAACGGTTGCCAAAGAGATAGGTGAGTCAAATTAAAACCCCACTGTGTTTTACTGCTCATTTCTCTGTTCCTGTAAACACACGTGTCTTTCCACGGAGCCAAAATCATCCTAAATTTTCTCCATTGTCTTTCAGAGGGTCAGTATGGACGAAAGACACGCACCATCCGAGTGGACTTCACCGACGGCCCCAGTATCTACCCGGTTGTAGCTGAGGGACTACAAGGCCTGGAAATTGGAATTCTGGGTAATAGAACAACGGATAATTGAGCAGAGGAAAAATGGTCGGATGTTCACAGTCGGAGGGCCAGTCTTGCAAACACTGATATAAATACACTTTAGGTGAGAAGATTGATACCTCTTTACAGTCGATTGGGTCAGTATGAGGCTGAGGCCAGCTGCTGGTGAACTCGTCATAGCACAAAGACTGACAACAGGGCGAGCCACTGTAGCCTTTGGACCGAACCAGTCGAGCTGTTTGCAGTCTTTGTGCAAAGCTAAGCCAACAGGCTGCTGGCAGAGCTGCCAATCGCACACACCAGAACAAAGAGTGCTGTCAATGTTCTGCTCTCACTTTGGCCAAGAAGCACGTTTGTCTAAAATTAGCAACTGTCCCTTTAAATGCTCATCCCTCCGCAGCTTGTCATTTTGAACGAGGCCATTTATTTTCTTAACCGCTGACGACTGATTCAACTTCCTGTTAAGTTATTGATCACAAACAAACCCCTCCTGAACCTTGGCAGACTAGAGGAGGCCGTACTGTACGTGCTGACTCTGACAGGCAACATATTTGAAGTGGGAAAGAATGGATCGATCAGTTAAAGACTGACTTAAGACTAATACTTATTAACACATGTTCTTTTCTTTTGTTTTTGTGTCTTTGCAACCCACACAGTCAACAATGTAGGAATGACCTATTCTGATAGTTTCGCCTGTTTCCTGGAAGTACCAAATGCTGAACAGGTACCTGGGGCATTATAAATGCAATTTTCTGATGACAGTTTGATTTGTACTGACTCTGACTGCGAGGAAAGGTCATATTTTGCCTAATTTGTCGTTGCCACATATAGTTACCCTTGTGATTTCATTTCAACCAGAAAATCACGCAGATTGTCAACTGCAACATGCTGTCTGTCCCTCAGGTAAGACATACAGTACACGTACAACTGCAGGTCTATGTCTGTTTTTGATGTTCAGGCATCTGCGTTGACCGTTTCCACTGTATCTGAACACAGTTGGTTTGTTTAATTACCAGATGACCAGACTGGTTCTTCCGGACATGATCAAAAGGTATTATTACAACCATTCAGTTTTAAATGAGATAATGGGAGTATAGGACGGATTAATGGATGTTTGTCTTCCTCTCCTCCACAGAGGTACTGGGCTGATCATCAATATTTCCTCTGAAGTGGCCATCCGGCCGCAGCCTTTGCTGTCACTTTATTCTGCCACCAAGGTACATTTATGAGCACACATTCATTCAGACACATCGCAACCAGACCACGCTCAAACATTCACTCACCATAGTGCAGAGCTTTCGTGACACTCCCGTGCAGTTCTGCTGGATTTGTGACTTTGACTTTCTTCTTCATTCCAGATTTTTGTCACATATTTCTCTCAGGGTCTGCATGCTGAGTACAAGTCAAAGGGAATTACTGTTCAGGTAAAGTATGCAAAACTTCACCTCAGCTCAAACTGCCGTTCATTTGTGGTTCATTGACTGAAATTGCCAAATTCAAATGTTTGAGCGAGTCAATTTAATTTTGTAAATAGTACGTGTTCCTCAGCGTGGCATATATATATATATACATATATATATATATATACATATATATATATATACACATATATATATATATATACATACATATATATATATATATACACATATATATATACACACACACACATATATATATTTACACATATAGATGTAGACAGGGTGTACTGGCATGCAAGCAAATTAAAACATATAAGTTAATGACATTCATATTCACATAACAGTTCACGAGTTCAAGGCAAAAAATATAGAAATGATTCACCACAAAAACTCACCATCTCATCGTTTTGCCTTTTACTAAGCTCTGACGTCTTGTTTTCTTAAAAAAAAAGAAAAGTGACTTGTTAAACGAATTCTCTAGAGGTTTAAGTGAGAATAGTTGTTAAAAAATGAAACAAAGAAATAATAATGCAGAGACTGTATGTAATACCAGGTTTTATACAAAAACGGGTTTACAGTATGTAAGTTATTTAAGATTCATCATTGCACAAAATTTGCTTTTTTCATTTTCTTTCATTTTTCATTTTCTTTCATTTTACATTTGAAAAACAAAACTCGTCAGCGCTCTCTGCTGGACAAACTCTGTAGTAGAGACACTGTTTCAAGTGAATTCAAACATATACTTTTCTACTTAAACTATATATGACTGAACTGCCAATTTATATTGGCTTGATTTTTTAAATTTTCACCTACAGGCAGTTAAAGTGGCCCAGAACTGACCACATTACTGAAGAGATTAAGTGTGACAATTTGACACCTATAGGCTGCTATGTTTGCATCGCTCCATCATCTATTTCTTTCTTCTTTTTTTAATTGCTGAATGTGAAACTGCCTCAAACCTACTGTGCTTTGGATATTTCTGCACTGGACTAAATGTTGTTGTGTTGTTTGTCTTTTTTTGCTCAAATTGAATTTTAATGTAAAATGTGAAGTTCAACCCATGTAACGAGTTTGTATTTCCCCAGTGTGTGTGCCCCTTCATGGTGTCCACAAACATGACACTCAACATGAAAGTCAACTGCTTTGTGAAAAGTTCTTCGGCGTTCGCACGAGAAGCCTTGAACACTGTGGGTCACTCCAGCTACACCAGCGGGTGTCTGTCCCACGCTCTCCAGGTTAGAGGGATGGCTGAGACCGTGATCACTTGCAAATTGTCATAAATTGTCAGGTGTCTCTTAACATCTCACCGCCTCTTTCCTGTCTTCCTGCAGAACGCAGCTCTCACCGCACTCCTGCCAGACTGGCTTCATATGTCACAATTCCTCGTCGGAAAACTTAAAAACTTCCCAAAGTTGGATGGACAGAAAAGGAGAGTTAGTAAGGGAGAGGAGAAACCCCGTGAAAAGGAGGAGTAATCGTCTGCCCGCATCTGCAGAGAAGCGAATATATATATATAAAGAACTGTTGGTTAATATGTGCGTTATAAAAATTCACTGCAGCTGATACCTAAAATGTGTGTAATATCATATCAAAGTTAATACATAGGCAATGCTACACATGTAAATATTATTAAATGTCTTAATAAAATGCGTTATCCATGTTCAACAGCTTCATCCACTGGATCTTTAAACATCATTAAGTTAAGCAATACCTGCAGGAGAGATTCTCTCTATTGTTGCCATTGCTGTATATATCACTACACTTGACAAATACACAGACAAATGGTTTGTGTTGCAGATTGGCAATGTTTAAATACATATAGTAGGTGACAATTTTAAACTGACAAAGAAACCATAACAGTGCATTTGGCATATATTTACTCCACAGGAACGTTAGTCACGGAATCCATTAGTGAAAGAGTTGCTCCTCTTTCTCGCAGACAGTTGAGGTCTTGAGGTTCACAACTCAAGATGGAATATGTGAGAAAGGCAAAGCCAAGTCATGCAAGACTCTCTCAAGCAGCTGCCTATTTGAGAATTTGTACAAGGTCCATGCAGTGTGTAAGTGTGCAAAAGTGCAGTGAAGTTAACATTTTTCTAAATATGGTAAATAGCTGAGTAAGAATGTGAGAACTTTCAATCTTGACTTGGTCCGAGTCGTCCTTGGTCGGGACTGAAGCTGGATTCGGACGCTCGAATGTTTTCAGTACCTTCGACGTTACCGTAAATGTAACCCTTCAGTGTATGTTTGACAGTCTGTATCGTAAAGTTAGCTCTTACACCAGCACCAGGTCAAATGTACAAGATTACATTTGTGAAGAAGTGAGGTACGTGTTTAACAGAGAAAGATGTTTGCAAAAGTGCAGGGACAACAAACATCAGGACTTAATTAAGCGCAGAACCACAAAGTCTTTTGATTATTTGATGTTAAAAGATAACATGAACAGGAATGTTTGAATGAAGGGGGGGGGCAAGCAGCAATAATACAGAGGAAATAAAAGAAAATTATTATGAATCACCATATCACCATACAAAGATTTGTATGGTGGTAAATCACAAAACACCACAAATGCAGAATTTCATCCCTGAAATGATAGATATAAACATTTCTATTTTCAGTGTTCTAGGTAACCCGTAAAGCTCAAAACAAACTGTGTTTTTGTTCTGAAGAGCCTTTGATACATTGTGATCTGCCTTAGGTGAAAAGACAGAACCGAGGCTAATCCTAAAAAAAAAAAACAGAACCCAAGTAGTTGGTATTCTCCCAAATTCTTGGCTCAACCACCGAGCCAGTTCAAGTATATGAAAATAGGACATTTTCCTAGAGTTTACAGATTTGCCTTAATAAGACTTTGCTGTACAATTTCACATGAGGACAACATCTGACTGCACATGCTCAGAGGTCGGTGTATGTAACTGGGGTGACACCGTGGATCAGGAGCGTCGGCCCCAGACCGCTGGTCACTGCCTCCAGCTGAGCCACGTACTGCTGTGACTGGCTGTGATGAGCAGGAGGTCGAGGTAAATACAGGAAGCGAACTGCAGCCTGCGAGCTGTGCTCCATTATCATACAGTTCACTGCCGTCAGGAAGCCGTCGGAGAGGGCTTGCGTCTGCTCTGCAGGATTCTCCACGTTGGGCTGAACGTGGTGCTGCACCACCGAGTCCCACGGCACAAGCGTTATGGACGCCCTTATCCGCAGCTTCCTCAGCAACTCTCGAACCGTCTCCTCGTTTACCACCCAGCCCTGGACGCTGGACTCGGTCTCCACATTCAGGAAGATTCTCATTCTCGCGTGGCGCCATTTGCTGGACATGTTGAGCACACAGGCCATCTGCAGCAGGAAGAGGCTGCACACGTCCTCGTAATCACGGCTGCCGGGCTGGAGCAGGTTGAGCGGCCACACGTCGATAGTCCGCTCTGATCCATCCACCTTGCTGTCTTTGCCCTCTCCTTCCAACTGGAAGAAATAGCGACCAAGGCACACGTTCTTGTTCATTTTTATGGCATCAGAAATGATGCCAACATACTCCTCTGGCGACAGCCAGCGTGGGCTCTCGATGTGTCGGACTGGGGGGAAATGGGCCTGTAGTGAGGGCAAGTCAACCCCGAAATTATATTCGCCCTCACTGCTTCGTCCTAGTGATGAGTCATAGAATGCGCTGTCCTGCAGGAAGAAGTCCTCGGGAGTGCAGCTGTCATAGAAACCCAAAATCAGCATGTTGGGCTTCATGCCACCTTGTAATGGAGAAACAGAAGGTGCACGAGTCACTAAGTGCAGATGAAGAGTAAACAAAGTTTGTACTGAACGTGGGCATGATGGGAGGTTAGAGGAGTCAGATTTTACCTAAGCCTGTGATGCGCAGCAGATGCTGCGTTCCCTGTCTGACAGAGGGAGACAATGTCAGATCTACAAAGGCCTTCACCCCGAGTTTATCAACGAGGCTCAACCAGAAGTTATACTGCTGCTGGACCGGGTCTGACGGCAGAGAGTCTACAACACAGGAAAGACAGAAATTAATATACTGCCTGGGTTTGAATAGCACTAAGATTACAACAATCAAGGGCTTTATGACTGGTGGGGGGGGAGCAGCTCACTAATATTGCAGAAAATATGCAGGCAAATGACATTTCTGGACATTGCAGTGTCTTCCAATGGACACCAGGGGGCAGAGAGGCAATTTGTGGGTCTGTGCACGAATCCTGGAATATGTTGGTGAGGTGCATTACTTTAGGTGCATTACTCCTAAGAACTGAATATGTTTTCTTACAGTTTGGTAAAGATGTGTCATTTTGCAAAATAAACAAGGAGCTGGAGATTCGGCAGAATTCAGAGATGTCTGGCTTCGACTCTCGCTCTGCTGCCACAATGGTGCAGAGAGAACATGGACTCTCTCATCATTAATGCAGGAGAAGCAGCAGGTGTAAAGCGAAAGCCCACGACTAAGCTTTCCACGATACCGCCTGTAGACTTCAGGTAGAGGCCAATAGAGCGGTGATTTAACTTCACTGAAATGCAACACATTTCCCATTTCCTGTTTATCCTGATCATCTACTTTGAGAGTGAATGATAAAAAAAAAGAAGGCCAAAAGGGTAAGTCTCATCCAGTTACTGTATAAAGACAGTTTAAGTCAGACAAAGAACTAGGTCTGCAGCAATTAAAGCAATAAACTTAAAATTGTTATTTTGGGGGGGGTGGGAGGGGGTGGTGGAGGGAAACAAACCAGAAAATGATTCTGAGATAAGAATAATTTAATAGTGCTTGCTGCAGATGGCCGGCACAGACCATCCACAGAGCCTTTACCCAGATCCCCCAGCTGCACGTGGCCCAGCACATACAGCCCTCCCTTCTTCAGCTGGTTAACAAACAGGATGAGCTGACAGGAAGAGCGCGGGTTGGCCACCATCAACAGCACCTGCGGCCTCCAGAACTTCACGTGGTCCTTCCTAACATCCAGCATCAACAGATACTTGCGCACCTAAAACCACAGCAGAGAAAGAGAAAGACAGTAGCCGTTGACAAACCGCATTGCAGGTCTGAGTGTGTGTGTGTGTGTGTGTGTGTGTGTGTGTGTGTGTGTGTGTGTGTGTGTGTGTGTTTGTGTGTTTGTGTGTGTGTACCTGATGGAAAATGAGAGCCTGGCTGATGTAGCCCCAGCTGCTGGTTGGCGATCGGTAGTGGAGGAAAAGGAGCAGCAGTAACAGGAGGACGATGCTGCCTGAGGAGTACACAGGGTTGATGACGAACATCATGACCAGACAGCTCACGATCCCCAGCAGGCAGGTGTGCCAGGAGAAGAGCTGGAAGGTCGGTCTGTCAAAAACACAGAGACAAAAAACTAAGGCCGCTGGACAAGAAGCGGAGAACAGCGATAAATGGGACAGTAACAGTCCCGTAAAATATATGAGCGTGATAGATCCGAGCAAAGCTGATCAGATTGATAATCAATATGATGATGTGAACTGGCGCTAACATTTATGATCTGCTTTTCAATCCTTGTTGATCTTTTGTACTACCACTGTTTTATGGACCAAATAACTAATCGATTAAATGAGAAAATTATCGACAGATTAATCGATAATGAAAATAATCGTTCGTTGCAGCCCTATGGCCAAGTACTTATGGGCGCACTAAATATGAATGCAAGACAAACTCGCCACTGATGGAGGCAAGTAAAAAACATTTGACATTTTTTTCTCTTATAACATTCATTGATCTTTTAATACCTGAAATTTGGTGCGGATGCCCACTCGAGAGCCAAACAGGCCAGGTCAACTGCGGCGTAGGCGAGCAGGTAGAACACAGTCACCAGACTTGCTACAGCGTTGAGCTGGCCTGCAAACACCACACACTGAAACACAAACCGCAGGTCAGGACACCAGCTGTAAATTCAGAAAGCAGATGACGGCCCCCGGCGCGACCTCTACTCACCTGAGCCAGGCCCCAGGTGTACAGCACTGCCACCCACGGGTTCCCCGAGCTGGAGGTGACAGCAGCAGGGACTAAAGGAAGACCTGTTTGGACAACAACAACAACAACAACAACAGGCTCTTAGGAATACTGGATACACAAAGAAAAGCACTGGTGTGGCGACTGGCCTTTACCAAAGAGGTGATCCAGAGCAAGAGCGTGGAGGATACGGGACGCCCCTATCATAGAGCACATCGCAGCGGACAGAGAAGCGCAGTATATCCCAATAGTGACAAACGGCGACCAGAGGTTTATGCGCTGCAAGAATCCATAATCCTGAATCAGCAGGGTCCTAAAGAAAAGAGAAGGGAAAAAAAGATATATTATTACTCATTTGGGTCATAACTGCAACTTTTTATTTTGATGTGGATCGTTATTAAAGTATTAATATCAGACAACACAAATATGAGCCAATTCAGACCTGTCACAGGTGGCGCCGACCAAGATGAAGAGGAGGACGTAGACTGTGAAAGAGTAAAAAACCGCCACGATGGTGCCTTTAGGGATGGAAACACTCGGCGTCTTCAGCTCCCCTGCACAAACATTTGGAGTGAGAACAAACATCAGGGTCTTTCCTGCTTTGTGCGCACATGCGCTGAATTGTGATATGTGGGGTTGTAAAAACAGTGGGACAGTAAAATCTCTTACATCATTCTGCATCGTGACATACAGATAATTCAAATGCAAAAACAGCAATGCCATAGCATATGGAATATATGTGCTGATGTTATATATAACATTGTACGTAAAATCTTAAAGTAATAGGTAACTAAAACTGTTTCGAAAATGTCGTGGGTTAAAAAGAACACTTCCCTGTGAATGACGCGTACAGTACTTGAGTAAATGTACTTAGTTACAGTCCAACCACTGGGAAAAACATCCTCCGTTACAATGTAATTAAGAGCTGCAACAATTAATCGATTATTAATCGACTCCTAAATTCATCGCCAACTATTTAGAGGATCGATTAATCGGTTTAAGTCGTTTTTCTTTGCTCTTCTATGAGAGAGAACTGATTTTCTTTGGTTTGTGGACAAAACAATTAATTGAGAAAATAAACAACAGATTAATCGATAATGAAAGTGATCGTTAGTTGCAGCCCTAATGTAGTTATACATGTGGTGTTATGACAACAAGCTTTAACCTGACATATTGGCTCCGGCCATGATCCCAGTGCAGCTGGTGAACATGATGGCAAACACGGTGGAAAAAGACATGACAGAGTTGGTGCTGTAGTCCAAAGAGTAACCAGCTGAGGAGAAAAATGAGGAACAACGTTAAGACTTTTAATATATATATATACAGTATATACACACACACTCCGTCATATCTGCTCTAACATCAGCCTCGTGCCCCGCCAACACTCACAGCCAAGATTGTTCCTCAGCGTCGTAGCACTGAAGCCTGTGTAGCTGGCGTTGTAGCGAAGGGTCTGGTTGCCAGGTCCCGTGTGGGTGATGACGAAGTCCTGAGGTTTGACCGCCACGGCGCTGATGAAGATGGACAGCAAGGACACGGTCACCACCAGCAGGATCACGAAGGCGGTGCGGCAGTAGATGTGGGCGCCCACCAGACACACGAGCAGACACAGAAGAAGGACCACGGTGGAGTAGAGCACTGTGTACCAGTAGCCCTGAGGGAGAACCCGAATCCCCTTGGACACGGGCGACTCTACAACAGAGGCGAACAGGCAGAAACGTGAAAATACTCCAAAAAAAACCATAGCATGTGTACTAGGGGGGTGGTTAAAGAAGAGAAAGAAAACCAAAACTTACCAGGTTCGGAACCAAATACATCAAGAATGGCCTCCACAAGACCAAGAACATACTCGCCACACGCAAACACTTTGGCCAGAAAGAACATCAAACCAATGCTTCCTCCAAACTCTGGACCCAGAGACCGACTGATCATGTCTGATCACATCTGGTTAAGGCTGGTGTTTCAACTGAAACAACTGTGGCTGAGATCGGACAACGCATGGAGAAAGTTTGTTCGGTAAGGATACAGTAGGCCCCTCCACCTTGTATGGCGCCGTTGGTGGAAATGGCACAGATGGAGAGTATTGTAAGAGATACAATGGTGTAGGCCACGAACACCATTAAAAGACCCTGTAACAGCCCTGCATGACCGACCACAAACCCTGGAAGAGAGAGATTGTGTTATAGGGATTCATACAAACTTTCACTGTCTATGACCCGGTGCAGCTTTTCATTTCCTCCTCTCTTCACTCACCTGTTCTCAGAAACAGCACAATGCTGAACATGGAGAGGACGGTCGGCACCATCACCCCGAAAAAGGTGTCCAGTTGACGTGGGTCTTTACTTGGAGTCCCGGAGCCGGATTCCGGGGTGTCATCCAGCGACGCGGCACACGCCGCCGTGTCAACGGACAGACCGCACACCCCCGAGGGGACCAGAGGGGTGCGTTCGTTCGACATGGCTGGTGAGGTGAGCGTTAGTTTGCTCTCTGAAACAGATCTGTGACGACAGTTGTCACAAAGAGTTTAGATATTATTGCAGGGAAATTTCATGACTGGAATCATATGATAAAGTGATGACATTATGTTCTGCAAAAAGACATTTCTCGCACTTATTCAACACCATAAAAGGAGGGGAGGCTGTGACCCGATTTCACATTTGGTCAGATACAGAAGTGGTGACATTAATCTTGGTGCTCACCTTGAAACTGTGGTGAGTGTGCAGATCTTCTGTGCTGCCGGGTGGAAGCTGCAAATGAAGCATTGAACTTTTTTTAGAATGTGAAGCTTCTCTTCATATTTGAAGCATCGTCTACCGTCAGACACAAAAAGTTTTGTTTGTAAAAATCGATTTTTGGAAGTTATGAATCGATTTAGTATCGTAGAAGCCACAAGCACAAGCACACACACACACACACGCGCACACACACACACACGCACATGCGCACACACACACGCATGTTGACGTCTTGCAGTAACACAAACGCAGTGATGGGCTTCCTGAAAATGAAGATTGTCATGTGCAGTGGCACACGTCATGCTTTCCACCAGTGCTTCTTCTATCTTTAAATAAACAGAGTGTTTACTCTAAAGTGCTGAGAGCAGCAGTTGAATATTAAAATCTAAAAATCTAAATTTAAAGGCCAATCTGAACATATTTTGGGCTTTTTGACTCAAACAACGCTTGTTTTATATTCTTAAGTCAGATTGGGGGGCTGCACCCAAGAGCATCAGTCTATCACTTCTTCTTTTACAACCAAATTCAGCAAAGATCAAGCAGTGGAACGCCCAGAGCCTGCGTGTAATGTTTATGACTGAAGTCTTCTTAATAATGAAAGCTCACACTCACACCTCAGGTTGGTATTTGCAGTCAGCTGATTCCCACCTGCTTGTCTGCTTTTACATCTCACTGGAGCGGCGTCCCCCCTCCTCTGCTGTGACTCCACAAAGAGACAACAGCACCAGCCCCTCTGTGTGAATTACTTGTCCCAACACAGGAATCACATGATGGCCAACATACACTGAGTCCATTTTACACAACAAAGCATGATTGGACACACATGGGTCATGAGCTCCCGTTATGGGGATCACACCCAGATTGTTATTGTTCCGACAGTCGAAATGAAACAATTTGTTGAATTATTGATAACTAATCAGTACTTTTGGGGCAAAAAATGTCAAACCCTTCACAGGCTCCAGTCGCTGACGTGAGGATTTGCTGCTCTTCTCCTTCTTATATATGACAGTTGACTGAATATGTTTGGGTTTTAGACTCGAGTCAGTCGGACAAGTGGTTTGAACATTGGGCTGTGGAAAATCCCAGTGAACAAATGTCTGATCAGTCCAGAAAAACAATCAATGGTTTAATCAGCCATGTCAATAACTGTGGCCCTTTGCAAGTCTTGGTGTGTTGGCTTATTTTGATAAAGTTGCACAATATTCAATCACTCAGTCAAATACATGTGATGAGGCAGACTCTCAACCCCATCGTGGCTGGGTGACTTGTCAGTGGTTCGAACAGGGCAGTTGAACATGCTTTGGGAGCCACAGACATTCAGTGACCCTTCACGAGTCATCAAGTTTGGTCCCTGATGATGCTGAGAACATGGCTGAGAGCAGCGTTCCGTCTCGGGGACAGGATGCTGCGAGTGACGCACTGACCGGGCAGATGTTCCTGATGTTGAACGGACCGTCCCAGCCTGGCGCGCGCCAGGCCCTCCCGAGGGTCCCCGGACCCTACGTTCAAAACAAGTCGGCAAACCCAAAAATGAAAACACCCGTTTCCGTCGCGTTTACGCGGCACGAGGGCGCAGCGAACGCTGCATGAAACTCCAATTGGTGAAACCGTGGGTATAAACAATGACGCTGTAGTTTGGGCACACACGTAAGGTCCACGGGTCCGGGGTCAGGAAGTGGTGGCGGGGCGCCCCGGAGGGTGTTCCAGCGGTTCTAACCCAACGCCCCCGGTGCGTGGAGCGCTCCTGCTCCTCGCCCAGACGCGATGTTTTATTGTCCCACTGAGACACCGAGGAGACAAACTTACCTCTCCGATGAGTCGGACCCTCCCGGCGAGACAGTTCCCCCCCGACTTCCTGCTTGTTCACGCCGTCTCTCGGAGCTCCGCCGCCTCTCCGTGTCTCTGGCAGGAGAACGTCCCGGGTCAGATGCGCAGTGGACGGTGAGACGGTGCCGCTGCGGGCCGGGGGACAGTCCTGAGCCGTCCCGACCGAGACTCGGATGTGGCCGCTGTGAGAGATGTGCTGCCCAATAACAACAGCGCGGCCATGGCACGCCTCGTCCCGCTGGTATTTGCTCTGAAGTGTCACGGGAGTGCAGACACCGCCCATGTGACCGACCGAAGGGGCGGGACCAAATATCGGCCCCCAAAAAAAAGCAAAAGTAACTGCTCGTCGGAAACAACCACGCCTCTTATTGTCAGAGCTGTACGTCAGACCTGCCCTGATTCAGTCTGTTGTCCATGACTGTGATATATTCATGTTTAAATATCAGCACGACGGTGTGTGAGATATGAAGTGGGGATTTCACTTTATTTATTGTTGTTTATTTTTGCACTGAGAAAGAAAAAACTAAAAAACTTGTTGGATGTAAACACATGACTCTCAGGCGCTTATGTAAAGTTGCGCTCTGGGCTAAACTGCAGGGACTTTTCGCCACACCAGGGGTCACTGTTTCAGCAAAGATGACGTCCAGACATACTGAGAGGATCATTATTTGGCAGGAGTGACATGAAGTGGTTGGCCCAGTCTGACCCCCCTGAGCCCTGAACCCTCACAGACCTAACTGACGTCACCTGGTAGGTGATTGAGTGGGACAGTCTGTGAGGGACAGCACCAGACCTCCACCATGCAAAAACTTTACGTCAACTTGACAAGGCAAAAAACATGTTGCTGATATATGGTGGGTTTAGGACTTTGTATTTTCTGTAGTTTACTTTCTTCACGACCAAACCACTTGAGGAACAGACTGGATTTGAACATCCTGTCCTACAGAGTGGAAGAGATGTAATTTGCAAATAATGAATTTAATAATGAATTTAACTTTTTCTTTTTTCCAGCATGAACTTTTTAGAAATATGTTTCCGGCCTCCCCCTGGTTTCAGGTCACAACGCCATGAACTGTGGGTAATTCCCACAGGAGTTCCCAAATATTGCAAATAATAATGGGAGTTCTGTTGACTTCACCAGAGCTCAACCATTCAGCCTGATGGCCTGTGGGAAGAAACTGTATGCCAGGTATCAGCAAAGGGATATAGATTGTATGAGCAACAGCAAAACTGCAACTGATAATAAAGTTGGATTAAATTAATTTTCATGTAAAAGAAAAAATTCTAAATCACCTCAATATATACAAGGCGAGTAGACCGACACGATAGACACATCTTACACTCAGATTTAAGGAAATCACAGGGACCCCATCGTTTCCACAGATGAATGTGAAAAACAACCCGCCGGTGTCAGACTCTTCATTTACATCACTTCGCACACCTGAGTGTAGTAACAATAAGCAAAGCACATATTTGAGTAAGTGAGGGATTTTAAACTTAGGAGATTGTAGTGACAACTCTTGAAGTTAGATGAACTAAACTGTGAAATACTGTTTCTGAATCGCATCTAAATCCAAGTTACAATCACGCTTCCCCCCCGAAAAATATTTCAAAAAATAAATAATTTCATTGAAGTTATTTAGATAATAGAATGAGACTCCAATGAGACTCGGAACAATTCACACAAACATAGTAGCCACGTTTTTGTTTATCATATCCATTTATCCTGCTCACTGAGTTGAAATGTGGGAGAGTAGTAAGTTAATGGTTTACTTCATCCACTTGTTTTTGTGTCACAAAAAAACAACTTGCATTCCTGTCACCAGGCTCAGCAGATTGATCAGACAACTTGAGACCGTTCTTCTTATTGGCCTCTAATTGTAAGAAGTTCTGCACGGTCCGTCAAGTTAAACCTTGAATTCTGATTTAAACAGTATTACACGAGGAAGAGGGGAGGGCTTTAACAGTCTTACTGTCACAACAGTGACTGAGGTGACATTATTCAGCTAAAGCCCAAGCTCGAGCTTAACAGTTGATCGGCACTACTCGTTGAATCATTTATATTAATGCTCATCATGTGCTCCTCACACTGATGGTGACGATTGGCACATTATACCTCTGTGCCTATTTTCAGAGAATGAATGGTGCAAGCGTTTGTGGATGCGTGGCTCTGATGCGTACTGACGGTCTAAAAGTGATTGTTTTAATGGCTGAAATATGTGGTGATATATTCAGTGGTGTAGCACCAACTTCTGGGCCCTGTACACAAACTGTCTCTGTGGCCCCCTGCAGCTATGATGCTGATTCATTGATGACACTCTGTGTGTGTGTGTGTGCGCTAATAGTAGCTAGCTAGCTAACTCCTACTGTATTCAGCTAGTAAAAGTTACAGTTAGCTAGCTAGCTAACAACAGCAGTTGTGTCGATCTCAGCTAGTTAGCTGCTAGCTAGCTGTAGTAGCAGGAGTTTGCTAATAGCTAGCTCACCTTTCTTTTGAAATAAATGAATTCACTGTTGTTTTTCCCTTGGTTTGTTTTTCCTCTCCTTTCTCTTCTGGGACCCAGACGCTACTTCCTTGAGGGAAGACATTCAGTGACTGGCCGGTAGATTAGCTGACAGATTCTCCTGCTGAGTCGCGATGGGCCGACTAAACCACATTTTGCGCCTCTTGTCAGAGGTGAAATATAAAGTTCTGTCTCTCAACCGATGTATTCAGACAATTCTTCATTTATGTTATGACACTAATTAGTTAGAAAAACACTAATTACAACAAAAAACAACAACATTTAATTCCAGGGTTTCCAGGGCCCCACCCACCCTTGGGCCCTGGGTAGTCTGCCCCCCCCAGTGCTACGCCCCTGGATATATTATCTAGGTCCCCGCCAGAAAATATTACTGAAAAAAATTCAATATTTGTGGTTGCCCATAACTAATAATGAGATCTGCCTCCTTGGTTACAGGCTAATGAACACCCCAGGCCCAAGTCCAACATATCACCGGATATGGAGCCGGTTCAACGCTCGGTGTCTGGTTCAGGGAGCTGCGGGCTGAGTCTGACCTGCACAACCACTGGGTGTGTGCACGTTGACCTGCTGTTCATTCTGCAAATCTGGGAGAGACACACAAACACCGTGTGGTTGTGCTGCACCCTGCACAGCTTGACATGATCGCTACATCGAAAACATTTCATTTTCAGGGACTTTGAAAGTCTTGGGGGGGTCGTGGGGGGTCAGAGTGCTTAGGAGATGGGTGTGGTGGAAACATGCTTCATGTCCGGATTTGGGGAGGATCCGTCTGCAAACGCTCACCGCGTGATCTGACAGCGTGTGTCTGAACGATGATGACAATCAGAGAAGAAGAAGAAGAAGAAGAAGAACAGGAACCGTGTGGATGAGGGAGGACAGGGCCGCAGAGAGCATCCACACACAGTCCATCTGCTGGTGGGCGGATTTCTCGCAACCGGCTTATTATTATTATTATTATTATTATTATATATATATATATATATTATCATATCATAGATTATCATTATTTTTGATGTATTTAAAAAATAACGATAATCTCGTAATATTGTCCGACTCAGTAATCCGTGTGTCCGGATGAGGAGTCGGGAGGGAGGAGGGAACCAGAGGGAGGAAGGAAGCGAGGATCACGTCACGAGCAGCGGAGTCGGAGAGAAGAAGAAAAAAGGAAAACCCCAAACCGGAGCGATCAGTGTACTAATGGACAGTCCTGCTGTGTGTTGACGGACCGGACAGAGATGGTTGTGTGCACGAGTCGGGCGTGAAAAGAAAGACGAAGAAGAAGAAGAAGAAGAAGAAGAAGAAGAAGAAGAAGAAACAACCGACAGCGGCCGACGCGTCTTTTTCCTCTTCTCTGAGAGGAAGTGGCAACACAACAGAAGAAGAGAAAAAAAAAAAGGAAAAAAAAGGCAGCAGCTGATTTCATCGTTTTTTCCCCCCGTCTTCTTTCTTCTTCTCTTCTCCTGGAGCCTCGCGCCGCCGCGGAGCAATGGAAGAGTGTGTCGCGCTCCTCTTCCTCCTCTGCTGAGCGACCGGACACTCGGAGCCTCGAGCGGATCTTCCCCGCATGAGTGGAAACGACGCATAGTCCGGTCCTGCACAGGCTGCTGCTGGCTTTCTGCTTCTCTCTCTCCCTCTCCCCCCCCCCTCTCTCTCTCTCTCTCTCTCTCTCTCTCTCTCCATTTTTCACGGCGGAGAAGCGGCAGCGGGAACCCATCGGGAGAATTAACAGGTAGCCACCCCGTTATCAAAGGCAGTGACAGGAGCGGTAGTTCGGCCTGTCGGCTGCAAAATGGCTGGGAGGAGGTGGAGGAGGAGGAGGAGGTGGTGGAGGAGGAGGAGGAGGAGGAGGAGGAGGAGGTGGGGGTTCTCTCTCCGTGGCATCGTTTCGACTCGAATCATTTCGGCTACATCCGCATTTTAGGAGCTCGGCATGTGAAAACGAGATGTGGCCGCGGCCTCCATCACTGTGCCTGGGTGATCGATAGCTCGCATGCACCGGGGCCTGCTGTCCTCCGCATCCGAGGGGCTCCGGGGATCTGCGATGTGTCTGCAGAGAGAGGGATGATGGGGGGGGGGGGGACGGACATTGTGAAGTGTGATCTCTGGGGTCGGATCCGCACAACCGGGGAAAAAAAGAAGCTCTGCGGCCGCGTTCACTCTCCTCCGGCTGCGGACCCGACCGTGTCGGTGTAGCTACACATCAGATGTGCTATTACGAGGGGTGGGGCCAGTCACACTTTTGGGCGCATCTTTGGCTTTTTTTCCTCTTCTCCTTGTGTTATAAAACGTGCCCCTCGCCGAGGCCAGTGAACGCCCTTTAGTGTGAACGCGGTGAGAACATGCTTTATTCCGCTTTACTTTAATCCTCCTCCTCCTCCTCCTCCTCAGCAGCAGCATCATGTAGGTGGTCGAGCCTCTTGTCTGCTGCTAGGCCCGTGCATGCACCAGTGCAGGTGGAGTCTGTACGAATCGTGTGGTGCTTGTTTTTCCCCCCTCCCTCAACACTCCTTTGCTCAAATCCGCTCACAGGCAACAGAAACATGCACCCCGAGCATCTGGCTGGACCCATGCAGGCCTGATCTCTGATGCATCACTGCCCCCCCCCCCCCCCATCTTCTCTTCTCCTCATTGGCTAAATGAGCAGCTGTGCCAGGAGACTGAGACCCATCATGCACCCTTTTGGCTTCCATTAGTGCCTGTGATCCATCTGGTCGCAGGTCCCCCCCCCCCCAGGGAACAGTGACCTACTGTAGCTAATTGCTCTTTCTTTCTGTGTGTGTGTGTGTGTGTGTGTGTGCGCGTGTGCGTGTGCGTGCATGTTTGCGGTTGGAGTGTTATCGGAAATTTGAATTGCCACACTAATGCAAATACAGGCTCCCCATCTGGGAGGCTGTTTGAATGTGTAACTGTGCTCCTGTCAGGATCAGGAAATGCTGCGTCCTATTGAAAAGCATGATGTGGTGCATATTGTGTGTGTGTGTGTGTGTGTGTGTGTGTGTTTGTACACTTGGCCCATTGCTGAAGGATGCATCATAGTTTTTGGGAACCACGCTGCCTCAGATGACTCGGCGGGGTCATCGAGGGGGCCGTGTCCAGCTTTGGACTTGTTCCTCAAGCTGTGCGAGCGCAGTGTAACAGGTCCCCTCTGCTCCGAAGGGAGTGTTCACTCCGTATCTGCTGCCTGGGAGCGATGCTAGCTGCTCGATAGCAGCTTAGTCATTACAGATTATTCTCCTCAGTTAAACCAGGCGTGGTGCGCAGCCATAAACAGATTACAAGGTTTTTTCTCACTGTGCGGATTCCGTAAACCGTAGAGATTAAAATGTGTGTCCATATTTTATTATTTATTTCCACACATCAGGAACAAACAGCATTTTAAGCCAATTATTTGACCTAATTGATTCATTTTCGATGAAAGTGGGCCCCTGAAATACAGGATCATAAAAGCAGGAAACTATGCCAGTCCCAAATGGGAAAAAGTATATATCAGCAGTCTTTCTTTGTTTCATTTTGTGACGATACTTTATGCAAATCATAGTCTGATATTTGAAACCAACAGGTGACGGCTCGGACAAATCCAAAATGAGTGAGCTGGAGCAGCTTCGCCAGGAGGCCGAGCAGCTTAGGACCCAGATAAGAGTGAGGCAAATGTTTTGGGAGTTACAGTTTTGTCTTTAGCAGGATGAAAAAATAATAATAATATTTACCCGTTGTGTTATGTCTTTTTTCTCCTCATCCTGTGACTTCTTGTCCAACAGGATGCCAGGAAAGCATGTGGGGATTCAACCCTGACGCAGGTGAGTGCAGCCGAATGTCCCAGGTGTTAAGATTCCAACCTGTAAGAAATGTCTAAAAAAGTTTGGTCGATATGGGAATATGACGATAAACCCATGTGAGAAACTTGACGGGTTTCGAATACATGAGGAGTTGTTTCTTTCTACTGAAGCTTCAATAAAACCTTCAATCACACATGTTGTTATTAATGAAAAAAAGGGTGAATTTGATGACACCTAATTCTTTGAGTAACTTCTCCTCACTGACGCAGATAACCGCTGGTCTGGATCCCGTGGGGCGGATTCAGATGCGGACGAGACGCACCCTCCGTGGCCACCTCGCCAAGATCTACGCCATGCACTGGGGCTCAGACTCCAAGTGAGTCCACAACACTACGACAAACATCTCACGCTGTTGACGTCTGATTACCTTTCACTTCACTATACCGTTCCAATTTCAAACGACAGTTTTTACCCGAAGTGGCTTGGTAGAAAATGGACATTTTGAACTGAATTGTTTCCTACGTAACAAGTTCAGATGAGCGGTTGCGTTTACATGTCAGCATGGAGTATTTTACGGGACTACATGAAGACATGTAAGCAAATGTCGGAGTCGTAAAATCAATGTTACATCATCCACTCTTTCAAAAGGAGAATAGGACTTATCAAATATTGAATTATTTCCTGCTACGTCCTATGAAAATATGTACAGCAACGCAGACAATGAATCCACATTTGACTCGGTTCAACATCTATGTCAACACCTGATCAAAAACAAACAAACCAACATGTAATGAGTAATAAACTGAAGACTGTAAACTGGGGCAGGCTCCTGAGCCGTCAACATGTAGTGTATAACCAATGCCAGCAGCATATTCAAAGTGTCCAGAGGATGAATCATAATGACTTAAAATCTTTGTGTATTGCCATCATATCTGTACTTTTTTTTTTAAGTTGGTGGAGTGGCATGAAATTTGGTGCAGGCATATTCCCTTTAGGATAAATTGTAAAAGCGTTTCGTCTTTTCATTTGTTGGTGAGCAAATGTAAGCAAGTTGACAAACTAAGCGAAGATGAACATGGTTAATATTATAGCTGCAAAACAAAGTGCGTCTTGTATTCCACACGTGTCTGCATTCTGAAATGAGATTTTTAATTTTTTTGGTAAATCCTGGTAACAACCTGGTAAATCGGCCACAGTGGAAGACGTTTGTGTGACGATCGACAGTATTCACTGACAGTAACTGTACATGCAGCAGCACCAGTTGTGCAGAAACTGACAATAGAAAATATGCAGAAAACGGTGTGAGATGTTTGGATGTTTTGTCTCTGCAGGCTTCTGGTTAGCGCCTCTCAAGATGGAAAACTGATTGTCTGGGACAGCTACACCACGAACAAGGTGAAGGCCGCTGCACAATTCTTCTCATCAGGTCATCAGCTGGATAAATAGTCACATTGGACATTTTCTATCCAAACTGGAAGTGAAAGTGTTGTGTGGTTGACTCATAACGGCTTCTCTTGAAACATGGCGATGCCTTAATGTAACTTTTACAGTGGCAGTAGCGTACTGGCCCTTTTTTATTTTTATGAATGTCATTGTGTTTCCTTCCTCCCGCAAAAGTTTAAACTCTGCCAAATACCTTTACCGTCCTAGATACACGCCATCCCGCTGCGCTCTTCCTGGGTGATGACCTGCGCGTACGCACCCTCTGGGAACTACGTGGCCTGCGGCGGCCTCGACAACATCTGCTCCATCTACTGCTTGAAGACGCGCGAGGGCAACGTCCGCATCAGCAGGGAGCTACCTGGCCACACAGGTGAGACGAGAGACCGCTCTGAGCCGCCTCCGTGTTGCACTCGACTCTTCCGCGAGTCTTGCGACGACGAGACATCTCAGACGAACACGCACACACAATCCCCTGCCTCGTGGGAAAGCTCCGGTCCCAAGCCCCTAAACAGTGACGATTTCATTTGCATGGTTAATTAATCGCAGGGCAACACAAGTCCTAATGAGCTGAGGCATTACGGAGACATCACTGCTGGATGTTATTAGATTCACCACTTTTCTGTTATCCAGTAGTGTTGTGTTTCAGTCCACAGATGTGTACATTTCTTTTTTTATGAAGAAGAAACCATGAGTTAAAAAAAATCATAAAATTAAACAAATGGAAATGGGCACAAACACTTTACAGTTATAATCAACCAAGGGAAAAGAATAATGATGTGTGAGAGATGCATCTTTACATGAAGACATCTCTAATGCTAGAGTATAATTTCCACTGGGAGTGGGGAGGATAGCCCCCCCAAACCGCCCCACTTTAACAGCTTGAGTTTGCTGAAATCCCTGTAAACGGTGTCCTCTTACTGTTCAGCTGTTAAAATCCCTTTGAGGGAAGCTCTGAGTTAATAGATATGTATTTTTTTTCATCAGTCCCCTTCACAGCGATAAGCTTTGTGAGCTTTGCTGTGTGTCGCCTCTCGGGGAGCATGCACCTGGCCGACTTTCTGGAGGTCTTCTGTGCAGCCTTATTTGGGGCCGAACTATAGACCGTGTACAAACATTGACGTAGTCACCGGGTCCGGAAAGTGTAGCCAATGCACAAGTGCTGAAAGGGCCTGTATTCTCTCAAGTGGCCAGCAGAGGGCGACTCCACTAGTTGCAAAAAAAGAAGGAGTCGGTTTCTATAGAAGTCTATGAGAACTCGGTATCATTAAATTGTTGCAGGTCACAGGTACAGGTTGGACGAGCTCTGTCATGTCTCGCCCCAATGTTTTTTGCACATTTAGTGTAAATAATCAGTAATATTCATATCTTATGTTCATTATGACTGTTTACTTATCACTTACTAATTACGGTAGATGCTGATGATGTCACTCCACGAGACGTCTGAGTGTCTTCGTCCCCTTTTACAGTTAGTTCCACAACATCTGTATCTGTACCCTCTCTTCTCTCAGGTTACCTGTCCTGTTGCCGTTTCATCGATGACAATCAAATCATCACGAGTTCAGGAGACACCACATGGTGAGTGACAGAAATCCGAAAACACAGACGTGCGGGTGCGAACATGCTCCCACCTCCCCCCGAGCTGATATGCAACTCTGCTCTCTCTGCCCCAGTGCACTGTGGGACATTGAGACGTGTCAGCAGACCACGGTCTTCTCGGGCCACAGCGGCGACGTCATGAGTCTGTCCTTGTCGCCCGACCTCCGCACCTTTGTGTCGGGAGCCTGCGACGCCTCGGTCAAACTGTGGGACATCAGGGACAGCATGTGCCGGCAGACCTTCACAGGCCACGAGTCGGACATCAATGCCATCTGTGTGAGTGTGCTCAGGGCACTTGTTCTTTTTTTAAAAATCTGGGTCAGTTTAAAGGCGCACCCCGTCAATTTTAATACAAAGTTCACTTTCATGGGAAGTACAGTACTACTCAGCATGTGAAAAGAACTGTGTATTGTCTTTGGAAGCTGGGGCCTTATTACTCTTTTGATTTTGACCATTGGTGTCTTAAGCAACTGCTGTGTTTGTTAGTAATTCTGAAAGATGTACAGCAAGAGCATTAGGTGCTCTAATCTACAGTTTTTCACACGGAGACCAAACATAGAGGAAAATAAACGAGATCAGCTTTCTTTATATATCTGCAAAAATCTTAATGTGTTAATATATGTACTGAATACAGCTAATATAACTTTTATTAATGGTCTTTTAATGTTGCCATTGTCAACCAGCCTGTAAATCTACAATTTAGCCCCAAAGTAGAAAGTGAACCATACTTTGGGTCAACACATCTTGACGGAAAAGAAATTTAAAAAACTGTATCAGAACACGGTATCAAAGACACAATAAATCTGAATGTAAAACTTAATACACAATGTGCGGTCTATTAACAGACACAGAGACAAATCAGGGCGTAAAGAATATAAGGAACTCCTCTCCTAAACTGAATCACTTACTTTTACTGAACTTTGCATCGTCTCGATAAAGCTGTTTTTGAAAAATGATTTTTTCTCTGGCGCATCTCCTCAGTTCTTCCCCAATGGTAGCGCCTTCGCCACGGGCTCCGACGACGCCACCTGCAGGCTGTTTGACCTGCGCGCGGACCAGGAGCTCAGCCTCTACTGTCACGACAACATCATCTGTGGCATCACCTCCGTGGCTTTCTCACGCTCCGGCCGCCTGCTGCTGGCCGGCTACGATGACTTCAACTGCAACATCTGGGACGCCATGAAGGGAGACAGAGCAGGTGGGTTGGATAAAGGTTCAACTTAAACTGGAGTGGAACATCAGAGGCCTTTTAACAGGAAAATGTCGCCAAACCCTTTGTTTTTCCTGCAGTGCCCTTTTTACATCTTTAGCATCATTTAAAACTGCAATGCAAGAGTTGGAGGAAGCTTAGGGTGAAACTAAACTCAATTAATTGTGAACAGTCGTCGCCACCAAGGAAAAGTATTATGCATCACTACAAAAAACTGCAAAGCTGACTGTTGTTTCAGTCGAGTTAAAGAAGATTTCATACGTGACTCTAGCAGGATGTAAGGATTTACCTCCTTAAAAAAGGAGAGTTGTGCAGCCGTACGCATCAAAGTGCAGCTATACTGTGTACTTTTGTTTTCAAATGAATTTACATTCGATACTTGGTTCAGCAGCGGGAGGTGGAGATGATTAGAAACTATTCTGCACTCTTACAAAGGCACTAATGAGCTGTGTTTTCCTGCAAGTGGATCACATGCAAACCAAAGGGACTGACGTAAAAAAATAAAAATATCTTGATGGAGCTAAACAGACAAAATACTGTGCTTCTGCAGCTGTAAAACTCATCCGATGATACGCACGTAAATTGTGATTTGTAATTGGAGAGTTTACCTGGAAAATCCTGAATAAAATAATCGTGACTTTGAATTTATCAAACTTTGACTGCCAGCTTAGGTTTCTCAGGACTTTTAACTTTTTTTATTTTTTTAAATCACTGTAAACTAAACTGTCTTGGGTTCAGCTGGTTGGACAAAAGACTTTTCACAATGTCTTCTTGGGTGTTTGGAGCACTCTGACTGTGATTTCTTTTCCACTATTTTCTGGCATTATAGAAATTAATGATTAATGAAATGACTAGTTGAGAAAACTGGCAGATTTGAAGAAGAGGAGGAAGAAGAACAGTCATTAGTTGCATCCCTACATTGTAGCGTTTGACAGATCAAAGTGTACTTATGATTAAGTACACCTGAACAAAGGTGCATGCCACTCTTCACACTTTCCTCTTTCAGTCAGATTTGTCTGTGTTCAGCCTGATTTTGTACAAAACTAAAATGGTACCTCTGGTCAAACCAGCCCTGTTTGGAGCACAGAAAAACACTAGATCGCTGTGTTCTGTGTGGTTTTTCACGAAGTTTCAAGAAGCAGCCTGCAGAGCAAAACATATCCCGGCAACAAGTCTTCTTTTGTGTGTCCCCTCCCCTCCTGCAGGAGTCCTGGCCGGCCATGACAATCGTGTGAGCTGTCTGGGTGTGAATGATGACGGCATGGCGGTGTGCACCGGGTCCTGGGACAGCTTCCTAAAGATCTGGAACTGAGAGCGGTGCACATGAGCGGCGAACACACTGTCCGACGGACGGAGACCGCTGGGACACAGTTTGCACCCTGTATTCACGCTGTATGTAAGATTCAACATACAAACTGCAACGTTGTACTGTACATAATATATATGACTTAGGTATGAGTTTACACACACACACACACACACACACACTTTATACACAATACCTTAACACATACCCACACAACCTAGAGCTGATTTAAAGGGGGCAGTAAGCGATTTTAATCCAATACACTTTTTGTAAAATTCCGCGAATATTCCCTCACAAGACGCTAGCTGTCGGTTCTGTGTGCGCCGGAAAAAAAAGAAATCTGTTTTTTGGGGGCTCAGCCCTGGCTCTGTACTGTGTGTGCAGTTTGAAAACATCACTCCCCGACACCTTAGGACAAGTGCTAGCGACGTACGCCACGACTCAGGGGTTTGGGCCTCGTGGTTAGCGCGTCGGCCTCCCGTCCCCGAGGCTCCGGGTTCCAGCCCCAACCAGTGCAGTCAAAACATCAACAACAAACAATATTTCTCCAAAATGGCTTACTGCCCCTTGAAATAAGCAGCAACAAGGCTACAGAACCACATGCACACACACACGCGCACACACACACACACACACACACACACACACACACACACACACACACACAACCCCCCCCCCCATTAAAACAGGTAACTTGTTTTAATGTTGTGGCTGATCAGAGTTTATCAAATCTGTAAAATGTCAAAATGTGACCAAATATAGTTGCATCTTTAGCTGCTCAAAAAACAACAACAAATGCCACAAATATCTGAAGCCTTTTAACATTTATGACTGACACACAAACACGCACACACACACACACACGTACGTTTCCTGAGAGACACTGCTCCTTGAGTTATACAGGAGAAGAAGTAATTGGACAATTCCGTCTTTGTTTACAATGAAGTCAAAAATGAACTTCAGGCAAAATTTTTCCGTGCTATTTTTGTCGGTAATGTGAAGGAAAAAAAAAAAAAAGGCGGTCGCGGAAGAGAATCACGCGAGTCTGTTCACGCTGAAAGAATTGATACATAAATAAACGAACGACTGACTGACAGGATGGGCCGACATCAACAGAGTCCAAGAAAAAAAACACTAACTCTTATTCTCATCTGGCTCCAAACATCATGTATTCACTGTTTTTTCTAGACATGTACCCCCCCACATACTGTACATCTGTTCTCAAGTTTTATTTTATTTTCTAACACTTCTTCTATTCATGTTCTCCCCGTGTGCCTCAGATACACTTAAAGGATTATTAATAGAGAATATTGATGCAGTTAAATTAACTCAAGAAAATCTGCAATTCAGAAGCTGGGTGAAGAAAAAATAAATAAAAGCAGTATAAGACACATCTTAATAAAGCAGGAGCCATACTTTGACTTGGTCAATGTGTTTATCTGGACATTATTATGGTATAATTGTACATAATATTAATAAATGATAGCTTCTCCTGCCTGTTGTTGTGGTTTCTTTTTCTTTTTCTGTTCTGTTATTGGACAAATCTGGTCACAACTAGCAACACAGTGACCTACGCCTTAAAAAAAAAAAATACAATAAGTGCCATTTCTAATTGGCTTAATTACATATATACCACAAATCAGTTTTTAAATTCGTTTTTCAAACAAAAATGTATCATCACAACCATCACAGAGAAGAGGAATGCTTGTAAGAATCTTTTCAAGGGACATTTTGTTTTTCAGAGCTACATTTATTTTTTCAAGAACTAACTCACTATTTTCTTTTTAAGGCTATTAAATAAGTAACAGTATGCCCTGGCAAATAGTGCCACAAGAGACATGAAATAAAAAAGGTTATCCTTTAATGCTCTTATAAATATCAAATTCAAAAAGTGTGAATAGATGTACAAAGAGAAAGATGAGAAAGGTCACTGCAGTATTATTTAATATAATAAAACCATTACTCGTGTCAACCTATTAATAGTTCAGTGAAGAGAAAGTTCACCTATTTGCATTTTCCTTTTGCGCAGATAGGAATTAAACGGAAACATTTAATCCAGGAAGTTGTTTTGATGTCGTTGGTTGTTTTTCGCAGGACTGAGGTATTGTTCTTAACCCACCAGGGGGCGCTGCAGCTCATCCAGCGTCTATGGTTCTGAAAAATGAGGATGAAAGCTTGATCCAGAGATTTTTTATAATGTAAGTTATTCCCCCATTAATAATAATTCAAATAAATGTACCTCAAATACAGAGTTTCAGAAAACAAATGAATCGCAGACGAGACAGATCAATTTTTTTTATTATTTTTCAAACAATTCTGTATTAAGACATGAATTCTTTCAACACGATCCTTTGAAGGTTTGAAGCTTATCAGTCTATGAAATACAATCTGGAGTTAACCTCTCACAAGTAACACAGACGCGCGCACACACACTAAAACATTGCAAAGATGTTTACCGTCTTAAAAAAAAGAAAAAACCTTATTGAAAAAGAAGAATAGATAGTGTACGTCTGTCCTTTCAGAGCTCCGCGAGTGTGACCTGCCTCACTCCCAGCTACAGCTGCTGATCCATTCACACGTTATCCATTAGAAATGTAAGCTATGAGAGAGGAGTGTCTCAACAGAATATTATCTAGTTCATAAGTTCATAAAGGCAGTTTCTGGGATTCCACTACAGCAAAACCGAGAACAAGCATCCCAACGGGGGGAGGGGGGTCGTGTTAAACTGTCAGAGAGAAGCAGTCCTTTCTCATGATTACGAACAAAAGTAAAGTTCAGAACGACTTCTGTAACGAGCGACACAAACCGGGCGCAATCGGTCTGCCGCTGAAGAATCACATCCTGCAAGCTGCACTGACACGGGCCACCTTGGTTTGGATTTGTTCAAGTGCTCCTATTGCTTATTTTTTTAATTTATTTTTTTTAAGAAAAAAGAAATGTCATCTACACCTTCAGCGCTCCACCTCCAGCTCGGCGGTGCTTCTTTTCTTCCGGATGACAAACGTTTGTGCGTCTCGGCTTTTTCGGAGCAGTCACATGAAACACACGAGTCCCCGAAAACTAGAGTCCTGTGAGGTTCACACCGTCTTTTAATGGCTCTTGGCACAATACAAAAAAAAGAAGCACTTAAACACCTTCAGGTGCTTCTTGATAAAAAAAAACAACAATCAGATCTAGTCTTCTGGTTCGTGAACCGCAGCTCACCCAAGGAATTTCTGCAACAAGCTTTAATATTTACCCAACCCTAACCCACCCGAAAAATTTGATGTAGACACTTAACACAAGGCAAAAGTTACCATGTAGCAGCTCAATTTATATATTTTTTATTTACTGGCAAAAACGAGGTCGTCTTAAAACGTGCCAGTCTTTATCCAATAATCCACTTGAACTGCTTTCCAAAAAGCACAAATAAAGCAAAGAAGATGATTGAAGCGAACGATGCTGTGGTATTTAAATGAATACCTTCATTTACATGTAGTGGATATTCTAGTCTAGTCTAAATGTGTGTACTTTAGACATTTGATTTATCTCATTTTAAAGTAAATGAAGTAGTCTGATGTGCTACGCTGAGCCTGTGCACTACGGCCGAGGTAGAAAAACAGTTAAGTATTACGAGGATATATTATATTTATTTTATATATTAATTTTAGTATTATACTGTGCAATACAAGTATGTGTGTTAAAGGAGAAGTTGACCAATTTTGTGGACAGTTAATGGGAAGTTCTTCTGTGAACAGATGGACGGGACTGACGACTGCTCATCTGAAAACAGAGACCTTTATCAGATCGGTGATCAATTAAAGTGATCGAAATGAGTCAAGGGTTAAAAAAAGAAAGAGTAACGCCTGTGCATTTCATTGGAATCATGATTTAAGACAAGCCTAATGAAAAGAATATGTTTTTGCAACATTCAAAAGTGGCACCACTCCCACATCATCTCACGAGGAAATAAATGTCATCAAGAAACAAACAAAAAGAGTTTTTGTAAGAGTGAATAATTGATTGATTTATGCATTTTCCTCGTTCTTTTTGGGTAAAATCCTAAAGCCAAGAGCCAATAACCTCACGTCAAAGGCCGTCGCATCACCACGCGTGTGATGATCCCTGTCTTCACCTGAGCATATTCAACCGCCTGTCGACCACGCACACCGAGGCTGTGAGTCACCACCACGACCCGTCCGGTGACCAGAGCCTGTGTGGATACCTCCACAGACGTGTTGTAGTAACCGACAGCGTCCACAGACACACAGCTGCCTCACACCGGCTTCACCACGACCAACGACTGACCACCGGTACCGAGCTCGACGACAGCCGGGTGACCGAGGGAAGAAAAAAATGAAAGTAAACTCCATCTCTGTTGTTCTCCATGACAGCTGTGATCTCTCTACCTTAAATACATTGTGCTTTGATTAATAGAGCAGAACACACTTTTTACATATAAATACAAATCTCTCTTATAGATGTACATTTACTTTGATTTCTCAATATAGACTAATTTACATATCTTATAAAATAGACATTAGATTCAGGCTACTTTCCCCCACTACAAGATTTCACAATCAACATCACTGGAGTATATAATAGGTGCTGACCTCATCTTTTCTGAGCAGACGTCACAGACACAGTTTGACTTGATCTGTGCACATAAGTGCTAAAGTGTCTTCTACAAACAAGTTTCAAACGTATGGCTTTTCTCTACGCTGGCTCCCACTGCGAGTAAATCCTCTACATGTTACACTGGATTGATTGGACACGTATTCATTTATTAGTTATTGCAACGCGCTCATCTGATTTTTGTCTGTCAAACCATTTTAAGGTTGGACACGTGGCGCCAAAAGAGCATGTCAAAGTCCGTCTACGGGATCTTTTTCAGACTTGACGTTAATTGCACTTAACTGGCACAGGACATTTGTCATAACGAGGGAGCAAAAAATAGTTGTTCCTCTTCTTCTAGTGATTTCGAGTAATAGACAAGTGAGGGGGTGGGGTCTCACAGCCCATCCTAAAACTTCTCGCCTTCCCAACTCCAAGGCACTGCTTAAACTGTAAACATGGCAGACAAGAAAAAAAGAAAGATTTGATCGAAGAGAACGAGTGCCAGTGCTCCTGGTGTATTGTAATTGAGAAATTCTAAATGTTAAGTCATGGCACATAACATGTTTGAGAATAAAAACACATTCGCTAAAGGGGAAAAAAGAAAACTTTGATACGGTGCTATATACTCTATTTCAATGGCTTACATGCACACCACAGTATCTGCTTGAGATATATTCGTAAATGTATGTTTACTGACGTGAAAGTGCTTCCCATGCTTTTTTTGTTTTATAATCTCTCCATAAAATGAACCATCGGCTTATATTATCTTTAATTTAATGCTCTTTGCCCCGACCATGCTTTCCGCAGACTGTCCCATTCGTCACGACGAGCCACGATTCCTTTTTTTCGTAAACATCCAAAAGCTTTTCCTACTGGCAGCTTCATGAAAACTTTATAGTTGCATTCTTCTAACATTAACATGTCGGCGTTGGGAAGAGGAACTGACCGGAAAACACCAGACTCCGTGCTGATAAGATGCACGAGTACAATCATCTCGACTTTAAAATGTCCGTCTGTCCACACCAAAGTGCTGTCGCAGCAGCAGTGTCGTTGTAACCAAGTCAATCACTGAACAAAAAAGCTTGACTCGCGCCTGCCCACCGCCGACAGGAAACCACCAGGCTACTTCCTGATAACGCTGCCTCATACACACCTTTCTGCCTGGAGTACGACAGCACAGTATCTGCCTCGTGCAGCCGCCTTAACAAAGCAGACAGTTAATTCCCCTAGAAAATGGAGGGGGACTCTATGAACTACTAACAAACACACAGAGTAAAGATCTATAAGGAATCCAAAGCAGCTAGTAAAGCGAGACACTATAATATTAGTGGAAAGCCAGCAGACTCTTTGGATTTATACACCGAAAGGAAAACTATGGTTAATGAGCTGTAGGAATAGTTTCTTCCCAAATCTCGTCTCAAAACTCTATTGCCTTTGGCCTCGGTTCATACCCATGTTGCAGAATATGCTGTGAACTTTGGCAGAATGTATAGATATCAAGTGTCGTGTTCCTCTTGTTACCGCAGAGTCGCTCTGCGTCAGATCTTTCCACTGGCCCATGATAGATAAGAACTGTACCACTCGACGAGCCGTCCCGCTGCAAATCCCTTGGACAAACACTTCTCAAACTCAACGTTAATAGTCTAAGAACTGAAATATTATACAGAAGGGTAGATCAGCGTGGTAGGCGGGTGACAAGACCCCCGAAAACGATCTCCCTTCATCACTATAATCTCAGTGACACCCTCCGTCCACATTTCTCCAGCGTCCTCCTTTAGTACCGATCTCTCCCCTCAAGTCGTCACCACACTCCCTCGATGACACACAAACTCTCCCCTCCAAACGACGACAAGAATAGAATATATTGCAATATAATGGCAATATAATTAGAGTGAAATTAAGAATAGCAGTATGCTAATACGGATACAGAATCACTACATATAAATATCAATTTTTTGTATTTTGTAAATCTACGAAAACAAAAAGGTTTTAGATACTAGCCAAATGAGTCAAACAGAGATTTCACCCAAACCATAGAAAAGAAAAGGTTGGAGCTTTTGCAGTACAGATTCTGAGCACTGCACATTTATGAGACTTTTGATTTCTCTTTAAAAAACTCATTTGTTTTTTAACTGAAATTTATTTTGCTTTTGAGGCATTCAAGACTCGTGATTACAAGCTGCAACATAAATTGCCATTCAGGCCAGACAAAACGTTAGTGAGCGCAGGACTTCAGGTTCCTGTCTACGATAGAACAAGCTACTTCATCCTTAATTTAATGTCCCTTTGTTAGATTTATTTTGTACTAAATCCTTCCTTTAAGCCTTCCTGAAATTGTAGGACCCCCAAAACAAGGGGGGGTCCACAGGCCACAGCAGAGCAGGCACTCCAGCATTTTATTATTTGCGCATGTCCAGGGGCAACACACCTAATGGAGGCTAAATAAGAGGCCTGCAAATGATTCAGATCCAAGTGTCAGGTGCTATCTATTTACAGCTTCATTCTGACGTACAGTATTAGTAAATCCTACCTTCCTCAAAAAGTATGGTGGAACCATCAAGGAATGAGTTTTTAACATACTTCACAATAAGGAACTAAATAGTTACGACTGAACACGGGTCCACTAAGTAAAGGAAATCAAGACCAATATATATATACAGAACAATTTGAAGCTCATCAGTGAATTCTCATGACGATTCCACAGAGAATGTTTTCAGGGGGCCTCGGTAGAAAGTGTGCGTGAAAAAGTGTAGGCTGGAATGAGGTTAGATATTTCTGTGTTTGTGTGTTTGTGTGTGTGTGTGTGTGTCTATGAGCATTTGTATGTGTCTTTAGAGCATGACTGGGTGAGAGCAAGTGGGAGGCGTTGGCATTTGTGTGCATGCTTTTTGCGAGAAATTTTCGGATGCACTTCCTTCTTCAAACTCCGGTCGGTTCCACGCACCGACCGGAGCAGCCGCTCCTTCACCAGTTCATGATGCAGTTCCTGTTCAAGGTCATGAAGTACACCTGGCTGCTGCCTCCAGATCGCACGGACGCAAAGAACACCTGAGGGACAGCACGGACACAGAGGACATGCATGTCAGTCACGCTGTTGCTATTAGAAACCTTACTGTCCTGGGCTCAAAGTGCTTTCATCTCGTCACCTTGTCGTTTCTCTCACAAAGGAACTTCAGCCTCTGGGCTCTTTTGTGCATGAAGACACCGTCCAGGTGTCCAGTCTCCACAGAGCGGATCTCTATGGCCTTTTCTCCCCAGCCCATGATCTGATTTGAGCAGATATGAGCTGCAAGGCAAAGTGTCATGTTAGTACCAACTAAATTGATTAGAGCTCCTGAAGATGATATGTTCATTCTTCTATGTCTCTCGTCCATGCAAGTTTGTTATTGGATTTGACCATTACCAACGGATGTGGGCATCTCGCCCCACTGCAAGACCACGTCCTTGATGATGCGTCCGTAGGTGTTGACATAGACGCCCTCGTCCTCGTAGCACAGCAGCATCTCCATGCCGTCCGAGCTGGGCAGGAACACGATTGCGTGCGGTGTCACGTGGCTCTGAATCTGTGTTTGATGAAAACAAAAAGGGGATGAGCTCCTTTTCACATCCCCCCCTTAAAAAAAACTTCTCTCTGACAAAATGCCAAACTTACGTGCACCGGGATATAAATGTCATAGTTGTTTCCGGAGTCCACGTCGATAGCGTGGAAACCAGCACAAGAGCCATAGATGACTTTCAACCTTTGACCCTCCTCCACAGTCAGGTCAACCAGGACCGGCCTGTGTGGCAGATCTGCGAAAGACTGGTTAAAAGGTTGGACCGGTTAAAATGGGGCAGAAAGGGATCATCAGCTTGAACACACTTCTGGAACTAATCCAGTTCAAAAGAAAGGAGAGACTTACTTTGAAGGCCATGAATTTGTGATAAGGTTTGGGCGCCCAAGCGTACACTTCCACCGCATTCTTTAAAGCGATCACCAGGAACTTTATCCTCTCGTATTTCACTAGATGGGACAACCACAAGGCCATCTGACATCAGATACTGGTAATCAATAATTCACTGTGCCAAATGAATTCGCGAGAATTTGCCTGAAGCATAATAGACGGCAGCCAAACGTCTGTCACTCACCCACTTTGTAGTGCACGCAGCCCTCCATCTCCCCCACAGTGGTCCAGCCTTGCTTTTTCTCCACCTCCGGGTCGTTGTGGAGGATCTTGTTCCTCAGCCAGGCCAGGTAATAGACACGCACCTTGTTTTTCTTGCCTTCATAGACACGGCGTGAGATCAATTACAAATAATACAAAATAAAATTTTAAATAAATTTACACTTCTGGAAGATACAGTATACAACTTTAAATTAAATATATGACTTAAATTGGAGACGTTCCGATTCAGATACCAGGCATCGGGCATCAGCGAGTACATGAATCAATACACCGATCCATCGCCACGCCTTTTATATTAGTTCCACTGAGATAAAACTGCAGATTTCTTTTCCCGGACATCACAACTGTGGCTGCACGTTAACATTTTTGAAAAGGGAATTGTTATTTATTCCTAGATTTATTTAGTTTAGAAGTTGCTGTTACTGTAATGTTTAAAACTGTAAAGGTCTTTTATTTTTAGAAGCTGTAGCTTTCAGTTATGACTGTCAAACTAGATAATAAAAAAAAGTTCCATACAGGGTTAGTAGCATACAGCTGTTAAAATATATTATACAAGTTGGTATTTTTTAATAACAACTTGTATAAGTTGTTATCGGCCGATACTCAACTCCAAGTATTGGAAGGGGAAAAATGGTATTGGATCATCTCTGAGTTTTAAATACTGCTTTGACTTTACTGACACAATTTTCTAAACGTATGTTTTTAGCTGAGCGATAATGCTGATTGCCTCTATCTGTGTCTTTTAAAAAAAGTCAAAATGCAAATTAAAATAAAATATAAAAAATCAATCTGAAAAAATTATCACAATTGGGCATCTAGTATTTGGCATCTCATTGAAGCTAAAAGTACAGAGCGCTTCGACCAACTGTAGTGAGGCGGTGAGAGCAGACGGGCAAGGAGCAGCAGTAACAACCTGATATGGTGATGAGCAGGTTGAGGCCCTCCAGGACGTCCATCTGTTGGAACCTGCGGGAGTTGATGAGGGGGTAAACCTTGCCCTGACCACTACGGTCCAGCAGCTTCAGACCGTTCTCTGTGCCCACCAACAGGTTCACACCTGGGGACACACATGCACAAATTTAATTATCAGAAAATTCATATAAATATTGGCTTTCCTCAGTCCACAGCTAAAAATGATTCTCTGTTATCCCTGTGCTGCGTATCCTGTAATTATATCCATATTGAATGCTTTTATTTTACATTACCATTTCCCAAAAAAGCCTCCAGCACCACCACCATAACATTTATTTTCTTAAAGATATATAGATATATAGAGAGAGATAAAGATAACTTAACAATAATAAACATATTACAAGATGGAGAAGTGAGACTTTGCAGTACACTATTAATAATAAATAAGGTAACCTTTACCCCTAAAAAATTGCACTGATAATGAAAGCTGTAAAGTACATAATCGCCACGTTTTGCATTTACACTCGAGTACTGAGAGTTTTCTCACCCCAGAGTGCAGCACACAAGATCTCAGAGTTGAACCTCTTCTTGTACTTGCGGATCTCAGGTGTGTCATTAGGGGGGCGTGTGTTGGTGGGATTGACATTCACCATGGATCCTTTTCTCACCTCCATCTTCAGCTGCTCAAACCTGGAGCCTAAAGGTGGAGGCCGCAATGGACATAGCTTAATATTTCAGGGAATCACTGCAGGAAAAATTGGTACAAGCACAATTTCCCATTTGTCATCCTTAAGGGAGATTGCAGCTGTTTTTTCTAATGTTATACAAAATTATCTCTCAATCCTGAAAGAAATCTGCACGAATTCATCCATCATTGTATTAAACTGCACAAGAAACAATGTCAACTGTTAAGGTCAATGTTTTGCAATAAGCTGTAGTTGATCGCTGATTGTCATTGTTGAATGTACACCAAACTCCAAACGGATGTTGATACCGGAAAGTTTCTGACTCACTGGCGACAGACATGCTTTCCCCTGTTCCTCCTGGAGAATGGTACATGCCTAGATCCACAAAGGTGGTGAAGGAGGACTTGCCAGATGCTTTGACCAAACCTCTGGACTGATACTGGTGGAGCCAAGAGATCATATGATCAGAGCAGCAGTGTTGTTTAAATCAAAATCAAGTCATGTTAGTTTGTCAGATAAAATGGTTCCAGAAAGATATTTTCTGGGGCTTTGTGACATTTAAATAACAGTTTTAAGATTTTTATTTTTCATGACAATCCACAAACAAACTGAACCTTTGTCGGAACACATCACAAAACACATAAAACTGTGGCAGGCGTTTAGGACTGATACACTTAGCATCAGTAAAACTTACATCATAAACAGAGTCTTTCCCAGGGGAGGAGTGAGTGGCTGAATCAGTGGGGGAGTGAGAGGGCTGCACCACATCAGGCAAGTTAGTGTATCCATTATGGCTCCGCTTCTCAGGGGTCTATTAGGTTAAAAAAAAAGAAGAAGAAAGAAACACAAACACACCACCCTGTGGTTAATAACAACAACAAGAGCTTAGAATCTAGGCCAATCTGCTGCATCAATTACCAGGTTATGATCCATTTGGTGTGGAGAAATTTGTAACTTTGTGTTAAAAAGTCTAGTACAATTGGGAGGGTCGGATCGCTGCGTCACTGCTTTTACACACAGAGTTTCTCTGGTTCTGTTAAGCCTTTTATCATTTTTTTTAGCAAAAACTAAACAAAAGAATTGCATTGTTTTACTGACATTAAGAAAAAAGATAGTTATTTTTGTGTAATAGTGAGAATGTAAAACAATAGAATTGTAAGACTAAATATGGAAGCAATTAAAGGTTTTATATGAGAATTTAAACATTAATATTGCAGCCAACTCTTTTCTATGTAAAAATACAGTGGAGCACTGGCGTTCTGAGCAGAGAATGAATGTGTGCGTGTTGCGATCCAAGGTTCTCTGTTCTTTGTTTTGGTAGCTGGTCTGCATTTGCACTTCATGTTACTCTCTGTGAAACTGTTCAACCTCCCCGCGTTTTCAAAGCAAGGCGGCTCCAGCTCCGATGGGCAGGGATGTAAACATGACACCTGGGTAGACACACTGGTATTCACCATCTTTCAGACCACACACACGCCCGCCTACTGCTCACCATGGTGATGTTAAAACCAGATATATAGTGTTTGCTCTTTACTTCTCATACAGTCTATGGGCTACGCACAGCAAGGCACAGCTATGCTAAAGATTCTAGCCATGCTAACTGATTTGTTTACTAATCATATGTAACAAAAATATATAAATGTCAAATTTGGGGTATATACAAACTGAACAGTATATTATATTTTCTAAGACAGTGTAAGAAATGTCCTGTGATAATTGACATTAATTGCCCAATCCAGTGTGTGATATAAAATGAACTGCAACTTATTTAAATTGATGCAGCAGAATGAAATGCAGTCTGAAGATGGGAAGCATTCAAAAAAAAAAAAGGGAGCATATTTCAATACAATTTTCTTCTGTCCAATGTTTGTGTTTTTTCATTCAAAACAGGAAAAAAAAAAATAACTTCACATCTTTTCCTGACATTCACTTATGTAACTGTACTTTGGCACAAATATTTGATGTTTGCATATTGAAATGTAGACACGAATAACCACACATAAGTATTGCACTTCAGCAAAAGTGACACTTCCCACATTCCAATCACCATGAGCCACCTGTAAGATGTATGCCGACTGGAATGAATCATATTGCCATGTCTCCAAAAACAATCCCACTAATTCATGCCAATCTAACAGTCTGATTTAAGCCAATAAACAAAATAAAATAAAAATAATATTTATTTGAACATTATTGACACAGACACTAAGGATCAGTAACTCGATATGGAAAACATTAATGGTCAACTCTGGGCTGGATCATTGTGATCCCGTGAGCTGTTAAGCTTCACAAATATTTATTAAAATTTTGAAAATTACACAACTTGTAACTTACTTAGTAATATTTTTTTTTGAATTTTCCATCAGGTCACGATGGATGTTAAGTATCATTACGTATACAGATGACTCACCCTCTGCACCAGCATGGTCTGATCCCCATAGCCACCAGCTTGCTCTCCATCTCCCCCTTCGCCTTCATCTTCATGGACCACCATTGTGTTGACTGAATCCGTGTCTGCGTCCCTGTGACTTAAATCGAGAGGCACAGATTGATAACGTAAAAAGAGTGAAAAGAGAGCAATGCCATATCACAGGAAGTATTGAATTCTTTATTCAAGAGTAAAGTTGACAAATAAAAACTATTCTTTGCATCCTGAATTGGCAGTATTTTGAGGTGACAGTGTTACCGCTCCGTGGGGCTTTCTTCCTCCTCTGGTCCCTCTCCGCTCTCACTCTCCTCGCTGCTCTCGCTGCTCTCAGAGGACGAGGAGTAATCGTTGGCCTTGACCGGAGGCCTGGGCTGCTCCTCAGCACGCTCCTTGGCAAAGAGGCCATGGTCCTGCACATGTCCGCAGAACACCACCGTTTACTTCATGAATGCATTTACAAAATGTTCTCAGCTATTAAAAAAAAAAGCAAATAACTAAAGCCAGACCAATGTGAATTTTTGGGGGGCCAATCCCGATACCGATATATCAGCCAACACGTATAAAAAACAATAAAGTGGAAATGATTCCTCAGATGTCTTTATCAAACCATTATGGCAAAGAAATGTCATTGAGGCTTAATATGAGCACATATCGGCAAACACTGACATGTGCTCATACTTCTTTCAACCAAGGAATAATGCGCCAATAATATTTACTCAAAAATATCAATACAAAGACAAAAAACATGATTTACCCAATATAGGACGACGCTACAAAGCATGCAACTCATTCTACATGAATATGCTACAGCCAATGAATGCCGATAAAAGCTCATGCATGAACACTGAGCATAGCACAACGCACGAAGGCTGTGATACTAACCTCCCCTATAGCTCTCTTGTAACTCTGTACATGTGAGGTGATGTGAACAAACAGGGATTTGAAAAGAGGATAAACAGTAACAGTGTTGAGTACATAATGCATAGAGGAAAGGTTATTTGAGGAGAAAAGTAAGTAGATTAGCAGAACAGGTGCATTATGCACAGTTGCAGAGAGGACAGAGCATATGTACAGTAAGTTAGTGTTTTTTTCTTTTCTTACTATCAAATATGTATTGCACCATGCAACCCTCATCAGTAGTGAATAACGGACACACGGCCAATATAACTACAGCAGTAAAGAACACCTACAGCAGGACGCCCGGGGCGGGAAGAGGTGCGGGACTCCCCTGGCTTATGGCGACTGTCGTGCGAGTGAACGGGCGAATCCATTTTGGAGGAACCTGAAAAATCACAGTGTTGTGTGGTGTGGTTATAGTTCTGAAATCAAGCTTACTGCAAAGACAGTCTGGAGAGAAATGTCACTGGGGAGAGACTCACTGAGAATGCGGTGCCTCTCCAGAGAACCAGTCTGGGGCAGATTGGATAGGATGCTCATACTGTCTCCTCTCTCCCAGCGGTCATTGCGGCTGAGGTCTGGATTGCTGCCATGAGGATACAAATCGCTTATATCAAGTCATCATTAAAACCTACCACTCTTAAGTTGACACTAATTAAACGGCTCAAAGCATTTAGCAGTTGTCAGTACCTGGCTCTTACTGGATGCCTTATGCCAGAGGTGAGGTTGGTGTTGAGAGCTGTAGCAATAGACGCTGTCCTTTGTGGAATCTGAAGACAAGAACATCATAGTCTTACATTTGCCATGATTTTGCTTAAATAGTAGCTAGTGATCTTTTGGGGGGTTGTTTTAAACCCTAATAACACCCTAGTAATTGACAGTGATTTCCTAGAAGATTGCCTTTTAGGAGACAGACCAGCCAGCCAAATGTTGCACTGCCAATTCTAATGACAAAAAAAACCTTTGAAAGTATTCACATAAATGGAATCCTCACCCATGGAAAGTTTTCCTTAGATATAAGCATATTAATACATGGTGCGATTTAAACCAACACAACCAAATGCATATCAACATTGGTTTGGTTTTTGGAGGTGAAGTTTTTTCTTTTGTGCAAACTGTGGTTATGTTTAGGGTTTCACAAATGCTGCCGGGTCAAAACCAGCAACAAGGTCTTACCTTGGGTGGGAGTTCCATATCTGGCAGGCGGATCCAGGGGCCACGTTCCTCTCTGATTTGGTGTGCCTGTGGTGCCGGGGTTTCAGACGTGGGGTCTGAGTTCTGACGCACCAGTTCTCTAGAGTGGATGGGGCGGGGGGCGGGGATGAGGGAGGGATCCTGGGTGGGGAAGGCGGACATGGTCTTAGTGGGCTGGTCACAGAGGGACTGGGAGCGAGGGACGGGGGCAGCATATGGCTTCAGAGGAACCAAGTGAGCCATCTGGAACTGCAGAAGACAGGAGCAGCAGCAGCACACCGGTAGGGAAGAGGAGCCGAGCGGAAGGAAGAGAGCACAAGACAGTCGGAGAAGCAGGCCAAAGTGAAGAAAATGCAAGGTTTTGTTTGTATTCCAAGGTTTTTTTTTTACGCGTAGGAACCGAATGATGGGTGGAGAAAGAAAAGAAGAAAGAGAAGGTGTAAATAAAGTAGCAAAGACAATGAGGAGCAAAGCAGCTAAGAATTAAGTGGCAGAAAGATTTAGGCAGTTGCATCTTCTATGTTTTTTTCCCCCTGGGAGATCATAAAGAACTGAATTTCAAACACTTGCAAGCACCTACCTTGCCCTGTCCTCCTTGGGGTTCAACGGGCCTCTGCATTGGTGGAGTCTGAGCAGACTGGCCCACTCCTGACTGGCTGATTGAGTCAGAGCGTGACTGGATGGCAGTGTCAGAGACGGTGGTGCAGATTTTTGGAGAGCCCTGTCTGTTGAGCTTACTCCTCTCCTCCACCTGAAATATGAATAACAGTGAAACAATTTCCCCACGTAGGCCTGTGTGCAGTAAATGGACTGTGGTGTTGTCTGATGTGACATGATGTAGGTGACATTACTACCTCACGAGCCCAAGTAGGTTTGTTGTTGGACTCCATGTTTTTGTTATAGTGGTAGAGCTGGGGCTTCTTTTCTTGCTGCTGCTGCTGCAGAGAGACCAGGTAGGCATGCTCCTGCTGCAGCTGCCTCTGTAGTCTCTCGGACTGACGCTGCTCCTCCAGCTGCTTTCGCTTATACTCCTGAGTAAAGAAACACACTGCAGTCAAGATTCTCTTTGCCTCAGACTGGACACGATGGACTTGTCAGGTAGATCAGAACTAAACCAACCAATCTGCAAACAGCAAGTCTGCATTGACTTGAACGAAAGCTGATTTATCATCTACTGACACAGTAATTATTTGGGGCAGACTTTTTAAGCCGAGGTTTGTACTATTTTTTTATTACACTAGTAAATTACCAACCCACATCAAAAAACTACTGATTGTGTGTGGAGCTAAGCATTTGTGTGCTCTATATTAAACAGTGTAAAAGTGAGTCAGTTGACTTATTGGTATTTCATTGTGAGTAACAGGCACTGCTCTTCAAGACTTTTGATTGTCTCCCTGTTCTTAAGGAAACTAGGAAGAAAAATGAAAAAGAGATTCAACCATTGTCACCAGACAAGACATGTAGACTCAAATTCACATTGTACGACAGCAGAGAAGAACAGCCCATTCTGTAAATGCAATGAAATACGTGAATGTCTGAAACGACCTTTGGTAAAAGAAATCAAAACTAACTGTTAACATGGTTAAGTTAAACTTCTTTAACTTAATATGGATTTCTGCAAAACACAACAGGCCACAAATCACTAGACTTACAAGTCAATGAGAAATTCCAGCTTGGCACCTGGTGAGGTCGCTTCACCCAGGTGCTTCCCAGTGTTTGAGGGGATTTCAGAGTAGAACAAGGACACAATGGAGACATTATATCTCTGAGAGGGACCTTAAATATATGCTGTGGTGGAAATAGATGTGTAGGCTAACACAGCTACACAGCTACCGTGCAACACTGACATATTGAATTTACTTTTCTTTCTTTTAAGAAAAATCATCCACAGCCCCAAAATAGTTGAGAGATCAATTAGTTTGAAGCCAGTGATTATGATGAGATTTTTATCCATTTTCATGCTAAATATGAGATCACAAAACACTGATATTCCCTTCTGAAGGATGAGGAGAGCTCCAAGCAAATGGAGAGACTCAATTTTAGCCCCATATCTTGAAATGTATTTAGCAAAAAAAAGAGAAAAGATTTAGAGCATTGAATTTTATTATGCAATGAATGGTGGCTGACTAGATTGAAACACTTGAAGCTGTTTTCGCCTATTTGATAAATGTTTATGTACTCCATCGATTCTTGCACTTTTGGGTAATATCTTCATGTTGAATGCACTTATTGTAATGTAGATGCAGCAAATCATTCTCACACAATGACTTTCCCTCCACTGTACTTCACCTCTTGGATGATGCTTTCATGTTGTTGTGCTGCAGTGTCATTATTACACCATTCTTGGTGCTGCATGTTCTTCCCAAACAATTCAACCTTGGTTTCATCAGTCCACAAACTTTTCCCAGTAGTGCTGAGGAGTGTCAGAATGGTCTGTTTGCTATGGTCACAAAGCCTGTTTAATGATCTGTGCAAAGTCTCAAGAACACATGATTCCTTTAAGCCTTCAGATGTTACTCTGGGCTTCTTTACGCTACTGATCATTCTGCTTTGTGCTTTTGGAATCCGTTTAGCTTTGCGCCCACTTCTACACTAAATAGCTACAGAACTAGTCTCAATTTATAGACACTTTGTCCAACTGCGGACTGATCAATATCTGAAGTCTATGAGATTGCGCTGTAACACTTTCACACTTTATTCAAATCAACCATTCATGACTATCAGTTTTCTCAGATCTCTAACATCAGCAGATGCTACGTGTGAACAGCAAAAATCAAAATATCTGAGTGTTTTTTATAAGTCAGAGTAGCTTTAACTCAGACCTCCATTCTGGCTGCATTAATTGGACTGCAGGTTTGGTACCTCTTGACTCCATTTAAATTTTGTAGCTGAGGGGTTCACATACCTTTTCCAACCCCACTATGAATGTTTGAATGATGTTTTCAATATGGACAAGAGCAATACCACAATTCTGATCATGCAAAGACCCATTTCAGGGTGTTTTCAGGGTGTTTCACTTAAACTTGTTCCATTTGCAATTGCTGTGCAAGGGAAAATAGTTTTTTGGGGCCTGTGTACCGAATGTCACGTGATCCTGCAGCTCCAAGTGTGGCCATCACACCAGAATTGCAGCACATCACATTCACACACTCATTACAGGAGATAGCTAAAACAAAGATGTCAGGAGTGTGGTTATTCTTTCTTGTGTAAGCAAGATCGCACTTACACTGATACACAGAGTTGCCCAAAACGGCCCCAATTATGTAGGTCAGCGCTTGCCTGTAGAGCATTTCTGAATACGGGTGCTGCACTTGCCTTGATGAATACAGTCTCATTTTTATGAAGACACATTTACTATATTTCAGAGGTATTGAAACAGAGTGGATGATATGGAAATACTGCATCAAAACAAGAACTATGAAAGCAGGTGAGGGCGAGTTACCATTAGCAGTGCCTGCTCCTGAAGCAACTGCTGCTGAAGAATTTCTAACTGCCGCTGCTCTTCTTCCAACTTATGTCTGATGAACTCCTGAAAACAAGTAAGACAGGCAGGAATGAGAGGCATTAAGGTGGACAAAGACGGGTGGGGGATGTGGAAGATACAGAGGCAGATAACAGTTATGTAATGTAATTCCAGCAAACAACAGAAACCATGTGTTGTACTGATAAAAATCTACAGTTCAAACACTGAATGTTTTTGTTAAAACATTCACCATCCTTGTATGGAAACTGTAGCGCACAAATTAAAGTTAGAATTAAAACAAATACACCACTGTCTAGCATTACAAATAGATTGTGTTCAATTAGAAGATTAAAAATAATGTAAGTTTGACATAAACTATTAATCTTGTACTAAAATAAAATCAGTATTTGGCACTACGTGGTGATGGTGCTCTGATCTCAGACTCTTGTGTTACTGAGGGGAGAAGGAATACGGAGCATAAGAGACGCAGAGAGCTCACCCACAGAAAACTCATCTCTGAATAAATACACTAATTTAGACCCTTGCTGCTATGGCAACCTACTCATGGAATTTCACCACCAGGGTAACTTGCACAGTGTTGCTGATGGACACACCCACACATCGCTCCGATTGGCTGATCACAGCCCCATGCCTCCTGTGGTTGGTTACCTGCTCCCTCTCAGCCAACCTCCTATCTTCCTCCCGTCTCATATCGTCAAGTCTCCGGTGGGGACCTTTATCCTGCTGCCTCACCATCTCTCGCTCTTTTCTCTGTTGCTGGGAAAAAAGGGGTGACAGGGAAAAGAGAAATGAGCACAGTGGCTAGGTTTTCACAGGGGACTCTATAACGGATGGCCTGCTTATAAACAAACCCTCTGTTGTTTTTGGTGCAAAGCGCTGGAACAAGGAAATGAAGGGAGCGGGAGCACAGGGCACAGAATAGAGGCTGTTAGTCATACTAACAAAAACACACACACCTATTACATCCTAATCATCTTTCCGGTGTGCTGCTTTGATTTGAACTCAAACTGAGCAGTTATTCTTCTTTGACAGGGAGGAGTTTTCCCCTGTTTAAAAAAATAAATAAATAAAAAAAAAAGGTATTGAAACAACAAGATTTGTTCTTAGTGGTGAAAAGAGAACCACCCACTTGGCAGTGACACAACCTCGAGCCCTTGTCCACTCAGTTGTTGTTGGCACTTTCCTAGTGAACGAAAGAGCCAGAAAAGACAAGAGGAGGAAGCAGGGGTAGACTGAGGGAATACAACCTCACTGCGGTGAATTACCTTACAATTGCTGCACGATTCTGATTAGCAAACTCATTGCAATGATGTGTCTCCTTTAGAGCTGCAACAGTTAATCATTACATAATGCATAATTGACTACCAAATTAATCGCCATCTATTTTGATAAGCAATTCATCTGTTCAAGTAGTTTTTTATGAATAAATGCTGATTTCAGCTTCTTAAATGTGAATATTTTTATATTTATATATTTTTTTACATTTTCATTGCTCCTCTATGACAGTACACTTAATATCTTTGGTGTGTGGACAAAACAAAACATCATCTTGGTGGTTTGGAAAACATGATTGACATTTTTCACCATTTTATGCAAAAAACAACTAATAGAAAAAATATTCAAGAGATTAATCGACAATGAAAATAATCGTTAGTTGCAGCCCTTTTCTGATTCAAATCCCACACATCAAATAGCTCATCAAACGTTTTACAGATGCTGACATTTGTCACTTTGTGACTCAGGTGGCAGAGTTGGCTCGATCCCCTGCTCATCTGAGCTTTTGTTCAGTACCTTCAATTAGTCATTTAGTCATTGAGACCGAGTTAGGGACAGAAAAACCCTGACGGATGTGTAAAATGCACTGGTGTGTTCTACATGTGTCTTAAAGGCCTCATTTCAAATCAATCTAAGCTATTCAAACACTGTTACAGTTGCCTCTTCCTTTATTCAATTACTTATGCTCACGGTTTATACAATTCAGCATGTGACACAACAGAAAATTTAGTCAGGCCTGCAGTTGAAAGCAGATAAAATAATGTTCCCTTGTGACCAAAGCAAGTGATGGCAAACCAAATACTGGCTTGACGACTGTTGCAGATAAAGAGCGAGTAGTTAAGTGCCTTCAGGATAAGGATAAGTGAGGACACGTCACAAAGAGGGAACCTGATCTTTTCGTTGCTTGGTACAGTTTTGCTTTGAATTAAAACGTGTGACACTATAGCATATGTATCATGAGCCTCTGGTAAAATGAGAAGCTTTGCAAGTTATTTCAAAATCAAGGTCAATAGTGGAAATGAATACAGAGTCTCTATGGTTTATTTTATGAATGTAATGTCTTGACATCAATTTGAATTTGTTCAAATTTTCTGAGAAGAAGGATGAGGATTTAAATTTCTGATACTCAACCTCCAACCTTATTAATTGAGTATCAGTACTGTTATATTCATAGAACTTTCTAATCCTTCTATCAAGGGATACGCTTTTCATCATCCTGTTTTGTAACTTTGGAGAGAGCCTGACTTTCTGTCCTAATGCTAAACTGAGCTACTATTGGGAACATATACTGTTACCTCTTCAAGTCGGCGGCGCTGTTCCTTCTGCTCTTCAATGCGTTTCTGTCTGTCATGCAACAGTTGCCTCTTGTGTTCCTCGGGGTCCCGGCGCTGAGCAGCCAGTTGGGCCTGCTGCCTCTTGTGAGCCTCCGAGCGCTCTTTGTTCTCCTGCTGCAGGCGCTGGAAGTCTCGCCTCAGGGTGGACTCACCAGGCACGTTGAGGATTGAACTGATGAACAAATTGAAAATATGAAGACACAAGTCAACAACTCATACTACTTAGAGCCATAGATTATAAATGGTAATTACCTAGACTCTCGGTCATCTCCACGATTTTCGTCCTCTTCATCACTACCACTGTACTCATACTCTGTCTCTTCTGTAAGTAATATTGGAATAAAGAGAAGTCAGAACATTCTGGCATACTACAGACAGCGGACTTCAGTAGATCACTACCCAATGTTCCTTGGGTCACACTCAGTTTGTTATTTTCCTCTCTCCTGCCTACCTTTATCACCCCTTTTCTTGCGTGTACGGTCAATGTGGTCTTTGAGCTGAATTCGGACCTGGCGCTCAGTGGGCTGGTCCCTGATGAAGGAGTGCTTGAGCAGCTGCTCTGTGGATGGTCGACTGGGATACGTCTTCACAAGACAGCCCTCTATAAAGTCAATGAATTTCTTGGACCTGGGAGGGAGGGGGAGGTTAGAGGATGATAAACTGGCGAGGGAGAGAGAGGGAGAGCGGGGAGGCATGGAACAGTTGGGCTGTTATGTCGCCCAGAGTCCCAGACAGAACCCGACAAAAATCAGAAAGATTCAAGTGAAACAAGATTTGTTTTTAGCCTCCAGCAGGTCCATACTGAAAACTAACAACAACAATAAAATTCAAAATTCTGCAATGTCCTTACAGAATCGATTTGATTGACAGGAGGACTAGTCACGGTGATTAATCAGTCAACCGAACATACAGTCTATTAACAATCAGAGAAACTACTTTACCACCAGCTGCTACTTCTTTACACTCAATTGCAACAGCAACTTAAATGTATAAGAAGGATAAGAGCATGGCCACCATAAAAAACAATGCAATGCATTAAAATAACCATGCAATGAAAAGTACGTGTATGGATTCAATAATGTTCAAAGATGGTAATCACGAGCTGTTGGGTTCATTGTATTTACGTGTTCATGTTATTGCGTTCCATCTGTGGCTCATGTTTTTATATTTGCATAATTGCTCATTTTGAGTTGCACAACACTGACCGACAGTGTCTTTGTTATGAGAATGATAAAACTGCATTCTGAACAATGTAGGAACATAAAGTCTACTCAGTGGTCAAATCAATGAGTAGGAGGGAAAAGTCATAGGGTAAAAAAACAAAAAAAAACAGGGTAAGGGAAAGAAGATGACAAATTAGTTTAAAATCCTAAACTTCTTGTCTTGCTCACAATCACATTTTTCTCATAACTGGGTCAAAGCACATGATGAGACACTTAGCAATCTGAGCGAGGAACACCTAACCTAATGTTGATCCTGATCCATGTACAAATGCACCCAAAGTAACATTAAGCACAACAACATCTGCTATGAGAAATCCTAGGTCTTTTCTCAAATTTGTATTTTTTCCCCCATCGCTTCTTTTACAATCAGAATTCTCTAAATTCAGTGTTTGTATGCATTAAACCTTGTTATTGTTGCTCAGCACCTGGTAACTAATGTATCAAGTACTCTGAGTATGTTTGATATTAAAGTGCATGTAAACATGCTCTCTTGCACTGACCTTGTTTTTCCACTTTGGTATATCACATTCATTTGTTGGATTAACCTAATTATTAAAGCATTTAATTTTGAATGCAACTGGATTATCGCCCCAAAAAATCTGACTGAAAATCACAGTTGAAAGTGAAGCAGTCCTTTGCCATTTTAGCTGATGCACTAGATAGAAATGTTTCCATGTAATTTGATAGGAAAAAAACACTGGAACACAAAGTGTTCTACTGCACAGTACCAGACAGAAAGAGTAACACATTCTTCTGTAACGTTTTAAGCAACTTTCTCTTTCTAAACATGTCAAGGTTTTGACGTTTTTAAACATTTTACCTGATGTGGGGAGTGCCTGTTAAGTGTCTTGGATACGACTGTTATAACTCACCATTTTTTGGATTTGAGTTTCGGAGGGGGATTCCTGGGAATCAGGAAGAGGGCTCTCATCGGGTGCATGTCACACAGGGCTACAGAAATAAAGGAGAGGATAAGAGTTGTTAGGTGTTATTAAATCCTCCAACACAGACTGAGAGTTGCAGGACAAAGCAAGAAAAAATTACATTAGAACACAATTTATTTTTAAGCAGACCTGATGTATGTATATTCCCAAACATGGTAGTTTGTGATTACGAGCCACCATTACACATATTCTTTGTATCATCAAACATTCGGGCTGCTGTGATCCAGTCTTTCCTGGAGCCTAAGGCCTTCTGAATGTAATAGCCAGGACAGTGAGTCATGGTGTTCCCAGCGTAGGTAGGTACAGTAGCTAAACCTGACTGGTTAGCTTTAGAGTTTCACAATAAACAGGCTTTTGAAATGCAGTATTTGAGGAAATGCAACGTGATAAAGACGACTAAAGTGAAGAAGTGTTCATTTCAGCATTTTAGGGGCCACAGCGAAACACACAGGGATCACAGTTATACTGATATTGTGCACATACATGCTACATATAGAATACATGTTTGACATGTATTGCACAAAGTAAGAATGTTTAAACGAGGCTTACTTTCAAGTTTATTTTAATTGGGTTAACACACAATGCAATACCCTCCCTAGTGTTCAATCACCTGAGGTGAATAGAAGAGGTGTAGCGGTGTCTGCTGAAACAGCAAGTGAGCAGAATGCTCAGAAATGTGTGAAAGGATGTTTAACCTGTTAACAGACACCCCCATTTCTGTGCATAAGCCAGAAAATAATGTACGCAAAATAAAAGGTTTCAGAAGATATGTGACCATCAATGGGCAATGCTACCTCATATTTTTTTGTCTCTAACAACAACAGTGTGGCACTCCCCTTTGGCCTGATATTGCATTTTTGAAAATGCTGAAACCGTTAAAAAAGGTTGTATGATGTTCAAATAACTTAAAAAGCAAACTGAAGAATTAAAAACAAATCCCATAAGTTGCAGAGTCTGACACCCTTTTGACAAACATGTTGTAGCCTGTTGTTTCAGTGTGCGGAGTGAGGCTAATAAACACATTACTGTAACTGGCAGTGATGCAACTCAGCAAAACAGTGATATTCAACACGCATAAATTCTGTTGCAACTGCAACCGATGATGACTTCCATCACTGATTACTAACCATTAAAAAAAAAAAAGAGCCATTACTCATTGTATCAATATAATTATGTAGTTAATGACAAGTATCCAAAACCAATAGGGTGTCTTGACATTGCTTATTTTATTTAACAAATCATTTAGCAAAACTTAATTTTGAGTGGAGAATAATATTTTATTCACTTAAGCTTAGTCTGTCACCAGATTGACAATAAGCTGCTTGTGGCTGTAAAATTCAGGTAGAGTGAATACACATATTGCAACAACGCAAGTAGTTCTTAACCCAGCGCAACTACTGGTTAAGTGGCAAATGCAGTACCAAGTAAGAAAGGGGTGTAATTGAATTCTTGCTGTAGGCAGGGTTATGATAAGGGATTCCAGTGTGGGATTTTCCCACCGCTTAATAAACTTGTGACGACACCGGCATTTACTGATTGCACTGGACAATTTACGAGAAAAGGCTTACTGAGATCTTTGACATTAGATATCGCTGCGGGCAGCCTCGCTCTTCACCGTGCACTTGAAGTTGTGTGCAGTTTTTCTCATTAACTATAAAGACTGTGGTCCACTTCTATTAATAACATTCACAAACTCTAACTTGGTGTTTTGCGCTGTTGCTTCATTGTACACTGTCCTTAAACACCAAATCCTCATTATCGTTGTTGGCCATCTCTCCTCTAGTCAAGTGATAAGACTCTTACTCTGCGATGTCACCCGGGTCTGCTGCTGCACGGAGCAGCGCCTTAACTTTCACAAAAGTATTGACAACTTACATTTTACAAATTAGAGATTTTCTTATTTAATGATGGTAGGCACTACCATTGATACCCAACAATTAACAAAATATGTTTTATGTCTATAAAATATGAAACAGACAATGGGGCTGGTAGGCAAGTTATGTAACTGGTATGTGCCTGAACACCAAGCACCACAGGAAACACTGATTACCCATGAATCCTAGTTATGATAGCTGCATTAAAACAGCCACAAACAGGTATCATATAACAGGATACTAGGCACAGTGAGTTACTCTTTTAAGTCCCTGTTTAACATGGAATATCTTTAGACACAGCTGTGATTTATATTATATTTTCGCTACTACTCTTGAGCAAGTGTTTCTTTGCTTCTTAGTGGGGTTTGACACCAAATCTCCAGGCAGACACGTTTACCCGCTAAGCAGACCAGCGAGAACTGTGCAATCAGCCTCCACAGGCCAACTGCCAGCTCACGACTACACTGCCCTGATTACAGTGAGTCAGCTGGCCATCTGAAGACCCAGACAACAAGGCCACATATGCAAGACAGACTCATTCAGGTCTTTTATAATGGACTTTGAGAGGGTGAAAAACGATCCGAGTGCACAGAAATGTACGGATCAACGAAGAACAGGTAAAGTAGGTGTGCAATTAAGTGTATAGGCTTACGTGGAGCTCCCTCCGCCATCTCAATGGCTGTGATCCCCAAGGACCAGATATCACTCTGCAAAATACACAGGGGACAAGGTCAGTCTCTATCTTTCTCACACACACACATGCGCACACGCGCACACGCATACGCACACGCACACACGCACACACACGCTGTTACCCTGTAGTCATAGGTAGAGTCGGGGTTCTCATCACAGGCAATGACCTCAGGTGCCATCCAGTAAGGCGTGCCAATGAAAGTGTTCCTACGCCCAACGGTCCTGTCCAACTGAGCACTCACCCCAAAATCAACTGCATGTGGACAAAGGAATCAGAGGAGGACAAGGTGTGAGACAATGATTGACACAATATACCGACTGTACTAATACAATGGCCAAAAACCTTCACGTGTTGAACATACCAAGTTTGACCTCTGCGTTCTCTGTTAGCAGCACATTCTGGCCCTTGATGTCTCTGTGGATGACTTTATGAGCGTGGAGGTGAGAAAGGCCCTGGGTGGAGGCAAAGAAGTCAAAACGGGTGAGTAAGGAGGGAGCTCTGCTGCAGATTCATTTTCACTGGTGCAATTGCAATCCCTCACCCTGAGGATCTCTCTGCAGATGTAAGCAATCCAGTCCTCCTTCAGAGAGCTGCCCTTGGTGTTTTTTACCAGGTCGGTCACTGATCCCGCCCCGCAAAACTCCATCACCAGCTACATATGGACAAATACAAACTTAGCGAGCACAAACAAATGAGGCTATAAAATAATCAGGCGGTGTACAAAGGCAGACAGACCCATAGCTGGTCATCGTGTCCTGGTGGACTCTTCTTGACAAAGGCACCGTAGTACGTGGCTATGTTGCGGTGGTGACTGTATTTCTTCAGCATGTTGATTTCGGCTTTGATCTCCTCTTCTTCCTCTTCCGTGACATCCATCACCTTGATGGCAGCCAGTTGGCCCGTCTTCACGTGACGGCCCTGAGTAGGATTGTTGTGACGGGTCAGAAAAGTTTGAAATGAGCCTGGGAATTTTGTGTTTCTGAAACTTTTTGAATTCTGCCCATCAAGTGTGGCTTCACCATATAATTCTGCTGCTCATAATTGATATTTTCTTCCACTGGAGTCTCTTATCTTTTACTGACAGCCACTTTAAACTTTTCACACTGACAACTGACACGTCTACTGACATGGCTGTAGGCTACATCTAATTCTGGGAACAAAAAAGTTAATTGAACATTTAACATGGAGCAGACACTGGAGTGGTCTTTGCAGCCACACTCTAGCCTGCTCAATTTTACTTTTAACGCACATGAGACAACTAGTGGCAACTAGGCATCATGTCTCACCTTGTACACCTGCCCATATGTCCCATTACCGACAACCTCCACCAGCTCAAAGATGCCTGCTGGATCCTATGGGAGACACGGATGCAAATTCATAAGTCATACAGTAGAGCACAGCCTGGTCAAAAATGTTATGACAGAACAAAACGCTGCTGAGGCTCTGCTGAGGACACAATAAAACCAAGCCATAAGCCATTTTTCTGTTGATTTCTGTTCTTAGCAAAAACATTGAGAATCTTTAATTTAGTAGATAAAACAACACATAAAATTAGGAAAATGCCAGCTTCTTCTAGAATTATTGTCATGTGCAATTCAAGCATTTTACATCTATTTAAATGAGCTAAGCTGCAAACTTAACAAAAAAGCACATCAAAAAAGACCCAGACAGTTTCAACTGTGTACAGTAAAGCCAATTTCAACCCAGTACAACAATTCCATATTTCCACACAAATCCTCTGAACTCAATCTTCCCAGCCACCCACCCACACACTTACCACCCACAAACAAGACTAAATGTGAAGGAAAACAGACCAGCAGATATACTAAACATTGATACTAGATTAGATATACAGAGATGGATTCTAACAACATGGACACGATTTGAGGCCTTCTCCTAATGTGTTCATTACAAGCTTCAATGTATATTTCACTGACACTAATAATAAGCAGGTTGATTTGACTTAATTATGCAACCCCCTTCCCCAAGAGATGAGGGAAAATGACAAGCAGTTCCACCCTCATGCAATTTCAATATGGCTTTAAGAAGATGTGTGGGTGGTGGGACTGCTGCTTTGGGCTTTAGAATGTACAGCATGACCTATCCTGCTTTCATCTGTTTCCAATGATGGGTTTACTACCTTAAACTTGAAGGGGAAACATTCCTTTGTGACAGGGAACATTTATGAGAAAAACAACAAATATACTTGTAAGATCTGGCAGTAAAAAATTGTGAAGTGACCACACATATGTGAATGCGCATGTCTCACATGATGACAAAAACATACTAACCACATTTTGAAGCTACAGTACGTGATGTACAACAACACAAAAGAGGTGCAATCGTGACGTAAATTAGGAGGCAAGAGAATGATGGCAGGGTATGGACAAGAATAATGCCATGAGAGTGGGCGGAAAGGCAGAGGCGGCAGCTTCAACCACGTCTAGCACAGAGAGTGGGATGAGAGGAATGAAGTGATAGAAGGGGAAGGGTACAGTTATGTTGGAGGAGTAGCACCACCAGCACACACAGTCAAACAAATTGTCAGCAGTGGTTGCAATAAAAGCAAAGAAGCAGGAAAACTAGAGGAGGAATCCACAGTCAGCCTTGTTAAAATCATAAACATTGCTCCTCTGATACTTCATGTGGAATATCATGCTGCCATGTTGACGACAAGGAGCAACACAGTGGATTTCTCTTAATGTCAACCTGCACCCAGCTTCAAAACAACAACCTCATTTCAACAGTGTGTGAACTCCAAAAGACACGGTTTATGGTCCATGGGGGAGATGACCATACATTTCCTGCGGGGGTGTCCCCTTAACTAACAGAGGAAGTCCTCTTGTTGGTTTTTTAAAGCCTACCCTCTCTCTGGTTATACAGCTGCAACAATTGTCAAAATCACAACCCAAACCTGTAATGATTCTGTGTAATGACTCAGGGAGAGAGAACAACTTTCTAGTTGCCCATAGGTATTTTTAGATGGCTTCGTAAATACTGTACTGCACTAAACTACATACTGCAGTACAATGCAGTAGACTAACTAACAATTAAGCTTCATGTTGGAACGTTTGCCTTTTTTTTCTCCATATTCAACAACCTAATCCCATCTCGATTTCAACAATGAACAATGAACACATTTTTTTGTTAATCCAAGACTGCCATTGTTCATTAAGCTTGCGTTATGGCTTGGTGTCACTTGGTAAACACCTTTCAAACAGGCTACATTATATCCATCCAAAATTGCATCATCAAATGTTGAGAGAATATGTACAAACATCAGGATTTTGATGACGGCCATCTTAAATACTTGATTTTTGAAGTTATTTTACACAATGACACTGTGAATTCACGTTCGTAATTAGGGCTGTGGTATAAAGATATAGACAATAGAAAAAAAAACATGTATCCTTTCATGTTGTGAGTTGTACCGCTCATCACGCTCCTTATTGGTTTCATTTCCTCAGGTGTTCCTTGCTAATCTGCATCCAATATTCTCTTCACATACATAGTTTCTGTTCTCTGAAACTGGCCAACTTGTAAATCAACACAGTTGCAGTTGGCTTTAGATTCATCCAGTGTTATTGGCATTGGCATGAGATGTTTCTGCACAAATGACAAATTTCCTGTGTACAGTGGACACTCATTATGTAATCCTGAAGTCATTCTGTGCTCTGTAGCAGATTTCTTAAAAAAAATAATACTTGGACTGAGCCAATTTCCCAGTGGAGTTTATGTCCTCTGGTAACACTATGGAGATGTTTTTCTAGAGTACGTCCCCTTTAGTGCATCTTGTGCAGGCACAAGGACGCACATGCAAACGCCCACCTAACAGTTCGTATGGGCATATTGTTAACATTGATAGTGGATACAGCATATATAAATCCATATGAAATGTATTTCATATTTGTATAATACATTACTTTTAAATAATGTATGTATACTATTACTATTACTTTAATAATGTTAGTATTATTGTCCAATACCAGGCAACAAATTGCAGTGTAATTTTTCAGAAAGCGACTAAATATTTTCTCACTTTGGGCCAAAATACACTACAATTAGTAGTAGATGGTATGGCCAATTCTGTAATTTTACAAAGATTTATTATTAAGGACTTGGTCAAACAACAATGTGCTGGGATTTTGAAAAGTGATTCTCAGGTGAGGCCTCATTAAGTCAGGGAGAGAGGCAACACTGGAACCAACTAACCAGGATTTGGATAAACAACCCTTGATCCTCTTTAAGTCCCATAAACCTGTGAAAGCAACACCAAAGTGCTGGAGAGTTTCCTGGTATTTTCAGAGGGCATCTTAAATTGGCTTTTCCTCTTGCATATTGTTTGGAATAGCTTCTATGTTCTGATATGATCTTCATTTCAATCAATTAAAAAAACAAAAACCTTTTTACATGTCCTCAACAAAAATAATTTCGCTGATGCGAGGATATTGGTGACAGGCCACTTCATATCACAGTGAAAACTGTGGTTATGTTTGTAAATGTTAAAGTGCTCCATTAGTTGCGAGATGGGGCTCTAATCTAACCTTTAGGAGGCTTGACAGGTGTATTTCTAAAGACTGATGTCTTAGGGATGGACCACTGACAACACCAGGGAAGTAAGTCCAGGACTTAAATGTTCCACCCCCCACAATGTCAGACATGTTGTTTTTTAGAAACATGCAGTATTAGATGAAGTCAGTGATCCAAGACAAAATAAACCTAACTAAAGATACCAGATCCAAAATGTACAAGGCCAGGATGAGAGGATTTGCAAATCAGCTGGTTACCACTGACTACCATATGAAAAACACACACACACACACATATGAAAAACACACACACACACACACACACACACACCACCAAACTAAGATCTTTTTCTTTGGTAAAGAAACCCTACAAAATCGGTGATTCTGAATCAGCCTGTAGGAACACCAGGCCAAGTGTGACTGTCCTACCCTAACTTTATTGACTGGGTGGAACATGATTGTGCACGTGCCAGACGGAAACTGGCACCTGAAGTCGCGGAGGAGCACATCACACGCGTGGGTCTGCAGCAGTGTTCGACGTGAATAACGTGAAAACAACAAGACTCACCCTCAGAGCTGCGAGGTCGATGTCATCCAGGCTTCGTGTGGGGGCGTTTTCAGACATGGCTGGCGAAACTTATCACGTCAGCTAACAGGTTAGCCGGCTACTGCGCTCAGGGGGAAATCTGAGTGGCTGCTCGGATAAGCCTGAACGCGCTTATCGTAAAGAGCAAGAACGATATGAAGCCAACGAGCTGCCCGATGTGCGGGAACTGTTGTGGCTCTTAGATCGGCATCGCAGACAGCGACGCCACAGACGCACCCAGCTGGCTAGCTCGCGTCAACTCTGGCCGAGAGCTCTGACGTTCACCGCAGTTGTTGAACAGCAATCCCGCCGGAGGGAAAAAATCTGATCCAAAACACGTTCGACTTGGACCAGAGATTCGCTGTCGTCGGTTAGCGCTCGGACGACTGGCAGGCTGTCGACGCGCTGCACCTCCACTGTTGTTGTTGTTGTTGTTGTTGTCGAACACCTTGCTGCGTTCGTGTTGACGCGACGCCGATGTTCAACATCCCAGCCAATGTTGTATCGAGAGAAAAAAAACACGACCGGACAGATCGAGTGTTCCACGGAGACAGTCCTCGTTGAGTAGTATAAAATAACGTTTACGTCTCGGCAACGCGGTGGTTGTTTTGTTTTTTTAAAGGAGAACGCAACGTGTGATGCGATGGCGTCCGGGTCCGTCCGCACCGCACCAGAACCGACCGTCGGGCTGTCACCGTCAGCCTCAGAAAGATGTCCTCCCGCAACACAAACATGGGCTGGGTGCGGAAAATGGGAAGAAAAAAAAATCAAATGAAAATGAAATCTGTGGCCACGTTCGAAACGCGATTCGTCGCGGCTGCAGTTTGTCAAACTTGTTAACACGACTTCGATGTCCCTCAATTTCCGCCGGAGCGCACGATGAATCCCGAATGGCCCCGAGTCAGGTGCGCGCGAGCGATGTCGCGTTCAACTGACTGAGCTAACGCAGCTAAGCTAGCAGACTAAAACAGTCTCGTCCAGAATAAACTTTCCTTCTTCATCCACTTTCTGTGTTGTCGGTCAGTCGCGCCTAGTACTGCCAACCTTCCGGGGGGGGGGGGGCAGCACTATGTTCTCACCAGCCACCGTTAAAGCTCGTCAGCCGGGGCCCTCGACTATCTCAAGTTACGCGTCGCTTTCGTTCTCCAGCGTTTTTATAACTTGTATCTTTAGTCCAACACTGCAGGATACGGTGCATTTGCAAAGAAAACACGACTGCAGCTAACAGGCAAACTTGTTATTTCGCCATGTTTTGCTTCCCAAAGTCCTCCCTCCTCCCTCCCATTCCAGGCTCGCTGTAGTCTTGCGGGCTCGTCCTGGCGATTGGCTGCACGACGCACTCCTCAAGCGCTTTCTGCTGCTGGGCGGCTACGGGGCGTCACCAGGGACAAATTACCTGGGACAAATTACAGTGGAGCTCAACATACGCAACCGCCTCTGTCCGAGCGGGGCGCCTCAGCCGAGGTCACCCGCGGACAAACAGTACCTGGCCCGTACCGACCTTTGCTGTAACTCAACACACCCAGTATTCACACCTAAAGTTCAACTGAAGTTACTAAATAAAACACCACTATATAAAATTATATTACTGGTGTATCATTTATAGTTAGTAACTGAAGTCACTTCTTCTCACCTTCACATTTTTTTGTCTTATCTTGATTTGTCTGTCATGAGCTTTATTGTTTAGGTTAGTAAACAAAATAAACTATAACGTTACAGTTATCTCCCCATTAAGGCGTGAAGGCAGCTCATGATGGGTTAGGGATGGCAAGGGTTCAATACAGGAGACTGGCATCACTTCAAAAAACATAAGCAGAGGATTGCATGGGTGATTTGTTGAACATTTTAGCAGTCACATATGTAATTTATTAGTGTCCATTGCCTGGACTTTTTTTAAAGTCCAGTCTCGGTCCATACAGACTCTAATTTGAGCTCTTAAAATACATATCACACATATTTTCATATTACAGTCTCTTTTAATGTTAGATAATAGTAGTAGTTAATACATTTACTTACATGTATTAAAAGTACAAATATACTATATGTTCTTGTAGAAAACAAAGTACATGGGAAGTTTGCCATTTTGACTGAAGCACTGAACATTTAATAAACATTCTTCTAACAAAAGTGAGAGCAGACATTCACTTTGAAGTTCCATGAAAAAAAAGGTTTATTGAGGAACAGTAAAAGTAACATACACTATTCTACAAGTTGGTCATACTTGGTCAGTACTCAAGCGACTGGGCAAGAATATTCATTATCTCTCCTACCCTTAGGGTTAGTAACCTATACATTAGTAACTCCAAGGTAATCTACAGATATGCATATATTATGGTTTTCACATGGTGAATGTTAGGGATTATACTTATGAGTAAAAAATAAGCTTCTATAAGTAAGTCAAATAAAAGTACAATTCATGATACAAAAATGGTTTTAGGTCACTTCTAAGTACTGTATATCACAGACCTTTCAGTGAAATCTTTAAACAAAGAATACAATGAAAGCAAAAATTGTGTGCTTTATAAGAGAATAGAAAATAAAGTGGGTTCTGGAGTACAAGGATTCATTAGTGGCCTTTAAATTTCTTCCAAAGGAGAGGTTGAATAGTTATGAAGCGAGCAACACACCATCCCAAAACATAGATGGTTTTACTGGCTATTCTGTGAAAGATGCTTCATGAGGTGTTCAGTCACAGACAGGTGTACACTGAAACCACCACCTGGTAGTGTAGCGGAGACACGTGGGCATGTCTCGAATGTTTATGAAGCAATCTATACATGTCAATATCTCTGACATAGTTTAAAAAGGTTTACATTTATTTTGTTTAACAACTGGAATGTGTTAATGTCATGCACATCAATCCATCACTTTTGTTGGGACAGGTTTTGACGGCAACAAGTTAAAAAAAAAAAAATGTAACATACATTCCCATTCATAAGATTTACCTGTTGCCTGCCTCTTGTCTAGTTATTCTCTCAAAATTCAAAAAATGATCAAACTTGAACGGTTTGAGCACCATGTAAGAAACCTACAAACATCATTACACTGGAAATTCATTTTTTTATCCTCCATTACTTTTTGGTACTGCATAAAAATTAAACTAAATTGTTTTTTTCTACATGATGAACTCCTCTACTGCATGTTATGTTGCATTATTATATGATTTTTCCAATATGCCTGTATATATTTACCTTCAAGGCTACATTTTTGTCCAGTGCAGGACATTTCCAGATTGCAAAGAAGTTTTCATTGAATTCCTTGTGACTCAGTAAAAGAAATTAATAGGTCTCAAGAGAATAACTAACATGATATTTTTTTTTAGAACCTGGTGCTGCTCAACCAAGGATATTGCATCATGAATGATAGCTACATTATGTCACTACTCGGTTACAGTGTTATGGTAAATGTAATGCACATAAACAGTTGTGTAATGTCAGCAATATAATATAGGAGAGACATGTAAGACACTGTATGGCACCTGGGCACAACATCGTAGAGCTCACATGGAAACGCAACGGTCAAACTATATGTGTCTAAGTTGATAATGTAATCGGTTCTGGACTGCTGACAATATGGTGAAATAATAATTTGCTCTTCGATTATCTTGTCCTTTTCTTTCACATATTACTTTCTATTTTCCTGTACACCATCTTGATTTAGCAAGCTATCGCTTATATCAGTGCTCTCCCTTTTGTGCCCTATCCAGTCTTTATTTCAGCTCCAATCCAGTCATCTCTTTATATCCGTCACCATAACAACCACAAATGTTCTGACAGATTTGCTGGCACTGCAGAGAGAGAGGTGAAGCCTCAGAGGGAGAGCGTGTGCGAGAGAGAGAGAGAGTGAGAGTGAGAGGGAGAGAGAGAGAGCGAGAGAGAGAGAGAGAGAGAGCCACCCACCCACCCAAAAGCCTTGCACCAATAAGTGTACACTATGTTCCCAGATCATGTGAGATGCTTGATTTCCAGTACAACCTTGCAATCCTCGTCTGACTCATACATTCATTTGTGTGTGTTTTGCATCATTGCCAGCCCTGCAGTTCAGATTGCATTGTGGAAGTTACGAGGCAGACACTGCAACCATGAACACACTGGCCAGTACAGGTAAATTAATGTTCCAAAAGACTATCAATCATCATCAAAAACGAAATTTTAGTGGTTATGTTCAGACTCGCTCATTGTCAGTCAAAGACACAATATAAAAAAACATGAATGATTAACAGAAAATCCATTGTCTTAAGGTCCTTTCCTCACAAGTGAAGTGCCAGTGCTGTAACTACTTTAGTGTATTTTACTGAACAATAGGCGAGAAGGAGGGTGTGGTACAGCAGCCCTGTAGCTGTTGATGCAGGGATCTGACCTGGGCTGAGTCATGATTATGTCCACAGCCCTAAAGGAGCCATGCCCTCTTTAGTTGCCAGTGGAGGCAGCAGGTTCTCCTCGCACTGGTACTTCAGGGGGAAGTGGACCAGCAGTCCTCGTACAGCCTTCAGCTCCTCTGTAGCCTGTTCAGGGTCTGTGTCGCAGAGGCGCTCCATATTGGAGTACTCCTTCAGGTCTCGCATGTTGTGGACACCATTTTGAGGCAGGCATTTGAAGACCTGTACCACAGCAGGACAACGAAGAGGTTAGCAAAGTGAAACTACACTATCAGGAATTTTTGAAAAAAGGAAAGATCATGATGCACAATCTTTGGTTTGATTTATACCTTCTCATAAATGGTGGCATTTAGTTTAGCGGAAGCGTTCCACACCGAGAAGAAGAAATCGTCACTGATTGGATCATCAATAATGATGCTGGGGTCTGAAGAAGCTCCAACAAGAACACTGGTAAGAAAAAGAAGAAAGAAAGTTCAGTGCATTCAAAGAAAGATTTTGTTCATAGAAGTTCATAGAATTTCCTTGAGGAGAATTATTACAAGATTTGCCCAAAGTTGTCATCTGACACTTCCCATTACAAAATCTAGGTAAGTCTTGGTGCTTTTCATGACAGGGAGGGAGATAATATACTCCATTCAAAGCCCTATTATGTCTACAGGTAATAACCACTAATGGTCATACACACAGGAAGTCATTTGAGGAGTTACATATTTTTTCCTGACCTGAAACACTCTTTGCGCAGAGCAAGTGTGAGGGGTCCTGCTTGATACTCTTCCCCTCCCATGATGGACGAGACCCTCTCTTCATCTTCCACAATCACTGCCAACTCACTGTCTCTGCTGCCCAGCATGCTGCGGTCGTTGATGTTGGCTGATCCTGGAACACAAGTGGAGTGTACATGCTTTTACAATCTGCCCTTTCCGAGACGTCCTTCTTTTCAAACTAGTATTTACTCATGAAGTGACTGTCAGAGTTTTAAAAAAAAAATATATTGGATGTATTCTTCAGGATGAGTGCTGCTTTTCAGGGTTTCACCAATTCAGTTCTTTGTAACGTGTATATTTATTGTTCAGAAATGAATGTGAAATGAAATGTTACTGGCTTATACGCTATATAATATGAAACTAATTGAGGAGAGTGAACTACAAACAGAATTATGAACAGTAACACTGGATTACATGCATGCATCACATAGGAAAGCTATGTAGTAGGTTACAATTCAATAACAATTTCAATCCTCCTAATTATTAATTCTTATAAACAAAAGTCCATATATTTAATTGTTAAATCACATATATTTATTTTACAACAGATATATTTGCCATTTTTGATAGGTGCTACGCAACTAAAGCAAAAATACACTGATTCACTTATACTAAAGCTTCACATAAAAAAAAACATCTGAAAAATGACTCAAGGTAATGATAATATGTCTTTGAAGGAGTCTGTGCTGGTTGTAACTCACCAATGATATAGCAGCGGTCGTCAGCAATGAGGGTCTTGCTGTGAACATAGATGAGCTCTGTGACAAGCGACTGGGAGAGCTTGGAATGTGTTCTTAGGCCACAGACTGTGATGTACTCTGTCCACTTGTCTTCAACTAGGGAGCAAACCGAACTGGCATTAGTGAGATAATTCAAAATTACACTGAAGATTTACTAAAACAAAAAAAGTTGACTGTTAAAGTGGATATGAAAAGAGCACAAACAAGTCAAGGATGAAAATGAAACTGGTGGGCAGATACCTAGTACCAGTAGCTTCAGTTTAAAGGAGCGACACAGGGAGGAAAAAAAGAGAGGAAACGGGTGGTCATTTGTGATTGTAGCTGGACTTTTGAATTGTAATGACAGAAGAAAAGTAACAGAAAAATCACCTTCACTAAGCCTCGACAGAATTGAGTGTTCCCCTCGGCAAATGGTCCTAGGATATTAAAACAGCATTCACACAATACAGGATAATAAAATAACAATAAATCATAACACGATGAATGAATGCAAAAAAGTGACCTTGACAATACTGCCAGTCTGTAATAATAATAACAATAGGTTGAAAAGACTTCTAATGCATTATCATTTAGAAACTCTTGCAGTGTGCAATTAAACAGCATGCAGTGCAAGGAATTACAGTACACAATATTCTAAAGATCTTATATGTAAATTATACCTAGAGATGTTTTTATCATAGCAATGACACATTGCTTTTAAGTATGGCAGTCAAAGGACTTTAAAATTCTCATTTTGAAAAAACCCTCTACCTTTGCATACACACCCGGACAGTTTGTTAGGTAAACCAAGCTAAGCTAATACACATTAATACAAGACTCCTGCTAAATAAAATGTCGTTGTAGCCATTTAAAAATCCATATCAACGACAGACCATGACTTGAGACGTCTCTGATGCCACAGAAAGTTCAGAGGTTGGTTTTTTTTCCCCCTGTGGTGTCTGTGTCACAGTGCTTGCTCTGGTTGGCGGCTTGAGTACAGAATGATAATGGGAGGAAAAGGCTCTCACCTGTAAGTGAAGTGCAGAATGGCCTGGATGGCATTTCCACCGCCTGCTCTGATGTCTCCCTCGAACCCAGGAAACAGAGGAATCACCACAAACACTCTGTACTTCTTCTGTTCTCTGTCATATGACACAATGTCAAGATGTACATTGCATATTAGTACACTATTTAAACAATAATAAAAATAGATTGTTTCACTCTCATTTCAACTCTATCAACAATTAGTTTCACTTTTTTAAATGTGTTTAGATCGTTTTAGTCAGAAAGGTAAAATGCTGAAGTTCACTCTTTGCCAAGTTTGGTGTTAACATGTCTTAATCGACCTTCAGCACAGATTTCATGAATAGCTGCTTTGTAACTTATGAGGTTCAAGAATGTGTGTAAAAAACAATAACATGGATCTGGCCAGTACAATTCAACCAGACCTGTGTGCACGCAGGATTCGGTTCACAATTGCATCACCGATCCCGTTATGGATGGTCTTCCCGTCGGCACAGCTGATGAAGAACTGGTTCTGAGGGCAGAGAGAAGACAGATGGTGGCTTGGTATGAGGCGAGTGCCAAAACAGGTAGATTACTGGCAAGGAAGGGAGCGAGCCATGACTGCAATTCAGACACATGAACCCTCACGATCAGACACACATTGGCCACAGAATCTTTCAGTCCTGTGAAATTAATGTGTCAAATGGTAAATAAGTAGGAATCACAGGCAGAAAAAAGGGAGGCTAATGTAACTTTAAACGCAGATGAGCGACTAGCATGTGTGCACTGGATCTTACAAAGTCCAAGTATTGGTAGTAGTAAAAAACAAAAAACATAACCCATTTGATGTTACATTGCCATTTGTTGCTGCACTTTTGTATTTTTGTATCACAAGGAAGAACGTGGGAGACTGCTGTAACTTGGAGAAGTGATATAAATCATTAAAAAAAAAACAGCCTAGGCATATTCCTGCATTACCTCGATGTAGATGTAGTGCTCGCTGTTCTCGATTGTGTGGATGTAGGCGTTTAGAATGGAGTTCTCACAGATTCCAGTTGACCATCGATCGACGGAGCGCAACACCTGAGAAAATGACATATGACATAAAATCTAAAACACACTGGATTCACTGAGTATGGCATAGCCTTCAAATGAGCTCACATTTGAACTCTGACTACACAAGCCACAATGAGAAATTGACGCCACAATGATCACATGTCTTCTTTTTCTTAACCTGGTGACACCCAATAGATTTTAACATCCAAAGTGTTTGTGTAAGAGGAAAAACATGGTTAGTTTGGTGAGAGCAGAAAAAAAACAAAAAAACCTCACAGACAAAGAGGGAGAAACCTTGCTGCAGTCTGAACACACCTGCCCCTGAAACCTGAATAATGACGCAACACAACCTGATTGGAAAGCTATGGCATAGAGGGAAGCAAGGGTTAGGATTACAGGCCACTACCCTCAACACAATAAGACAATACAGACAGCAAAAGCTATTGTTACCAATCAACCGCTGTCTGAATAAAAATCATAGCATATGATGCCGAATCATTTGTCTGATAGTAAGAAAATATTTGGGACTAAAATGTTTCTAACTAGTGATATGCTCTATTCTACCTTCACTGTTTCCAAACAGTTTCTGTTTTTTATGTAGATGTCAAACGTATTTGTTGGTTTTGGTTGTGATGTCCAAGGTAAATGTCCATGTGGGACAATAAAGACTAACTTATTTTATCGTATCTATAATTATTCTGTCCTCTTCATCTTTGCAGAGTTGCTTCATTCAGCATCTTTTGGCATTGTTTTGATATTAAAATTAAATCAGACAATGACAGCTGCTAATGCTGTTTGTTCCCATAATCTGGACCCCAATTCCCATGAAGCCTGTCGCATATGAAATGCTTCCACTGGCTCTCCCTGTCCTCTGACAGTACATTTGTATTCTCTGGCTCTACTGAACGGGATAAACATGACGGAAGTGATTTTTTTTATCCCCCATAGGCTTTACTCTTGTTCCACCATCTGCCACTGCAGAAAAACTCTGAATACTTAGGCTGCAGAACAGTGTACCTTTGTTGTACTGTAAATAAATCCCTGTGATTTCCTGCTAGAACTGACTTGGTGTCAAGCAATGTACAATGCAGAGTAGAAGACAGTGGAAAGTGCATGAAAATTGCTCAATAAATCAATATTATTTCTTCAATCTCCTCGGCAATGGTCTTGTTTTTTTACATTAATCACAGTCATTTCACTAATTTCTGTACATCAATATGGAGATGGTTTAGCAGCATGGTTTAAATGTGTGAATGTATTTTGGCCTCTCTATGGCTTTTTTTTTTTTACAAATCAGAGTTCAAGGTTTCTAGGCTGCATGTTTTCCCAATGAAAAACCTGTTAAAAGGTCCCAGTGGAACTTGTGTTTTGTGTGATACTATAAATACTCAGGTAGTTTTCTGTGTTTTAGATATAAAGGACAACGGGTCAAGTATGTTTGCAGGACAATCTGGCTTTACTATCTCTGATATTCTTTTTTTTTTACAACTTGCCACTAGGGCTGCAATTTAGGATTATTTACATTATCGATGTATTTGTCGATCATTTTCTCGATTAATCGTTTAGTTGTTTGGTCAATTAAATGTCATAAAACGGTTTTAAAAAATTGATGATCGTTTTTTCCCAAAACCACAAGATGATGGTTTTGTTTTGTCCACACACCAAAGATATTCAGTTTACTGTCATAGAGGAGCAAAGAAACCAGAAAATATTCACATTTAAGAAGCTGAAATCAGATAAATTTGACTTTTTTTCCATAAACACTACTTGAACTGATTAATTCATTACAAAATAGCTGGCGATTAATTTAGTAATCGATTCACTGTTGCAGCTCTACTTGCCACTGTTCCCCAGTAGAAATGCCACTTATGGTGAATAGAAAACAGGCCTGATTTATCTTATTTGAACAATCGTTGTATAGACGACGATATACTGCATTTCCAAGATAACGGATCTGGCAGTGTGACAAGTCTAAAGTAGTGTTTTCTTTTTTTGTCACTGCTACACACCAAAACCTTATTTCTGTTTACTGATTAATATAATTTGTTCATCAATTCATCAATGCTTCAATGATGAGATATGGCAACTTGATAGAATTATAACACATTATCTTCTTCTTAAGTTACAAAGCTTTGAAATGACCATGCATGACATGCATGTGCCCATTTCCCTCTCTGTCTGATGAATCCCACACAATGTGTTGCACAGGCGATAGTGTGTGAAAAAATACCTGCACTCTGGCTTTCTTGGACCCAGGCACAGTGAACGAGAGTGAGTCAGCAGTACACTGAGCCTTGGGAAGAAGGTAAGGGTAGAAGTTGTCCTTGTACTTGTTTTTGAAGATCTAGAGAAGACAAAACAAAAAGTTGGAAGCTAGATTTGTGGCCTTCCTGTTCATGGTATGAGGTTTAATATGTCCCTATCAATACACAGCAGACAAAACAAATTCCATTCAATTTGATGCATTTAAGGAAACATTGCCTTTTATTTTGACTCGTTGAAAAATCTCTTAATAACTGCTTGTTAATTGTGGGCGTATAAAGTGTTTGGAACCTGTCTGAAACCTGTTTATCTGTAGACTCATTTGTATAAACAGCAGAGCACTTATGTCCAAATCTCTAAAATTATGCAGATGTTTACAGTAGATATATAAGATATAGTTAAAACTGTCACAATAATAACCAGGTAGCTTTAAAAAAAAGTTTTCTTTGAGTCTGACCTTGGTGAAGTTCCAGCGCTGGATGAAGTGGCGGGCAACATCCCTGGCAGCTCTGCCATGCATAACTGCAGACAGATCACGCCATGGCATGCGAGGAATTTCAGTACGGTCGATGTTATCTGAAAAAGTAAACAATCCTGTCAGCTCCGGGTTCAGAGACGCTCAATCTGCTTGCGTGCGTGGGTGTGACGCTGATGGAGATTGATTAGGCGACGTACCTTCAAACGGTTTGTCCAACTGGACCCAGTCTTTCTTGATAAAGTTACTGTAGTCTTTGCCGAGCCACAGTTTAATGTTGCCAATCAGACTGTCAGGGACCTGCTCTGCTTGATCGTCTGGTTCAGATGGTTGTGGACCATCAACCTCGTCATTGTCCTGGTTAATAGAAACATTTGTTAGCATCTTGGTTAGGGGCAATCAATAAGCTGAATAAGAGTGCAACGCATTCTTACTCCTGCATTTCCCTTCGGCTCCTCCTCAGTTACACCGATCGACATCTCGGTCAAACCCAGGTCAGTAAGCCGGTAATTGCTGTCATCCCACCTCCCAAACGCCAGGTCCAGCCCCCCGACAAAGGCCACTGTTTGGTCAATGGCCACCATCTTTTCATGGTGAGCCCATAGGAACACCACAGACGACACATGGTCAGGGTGTCGCATCACCTGGTGGATGTAAATGGGGTAAAATTGAGAAATGATATGAGGCCTCTGGTTGGTGTGCTACATTCTCTGTGTCAAATTATGCAGAGAGGTGACAGACCTTGATGTTTGGGTGCATATTCATAAGAGTCCTCTTGCTGTGCTCACTATTGATGCCGAGTGCTAGCTCCACCTCTTTGTACAGCAGAACGCACACTTTGACTCCCTGTTCCTGAAGGAAAAGGTTCAAAGAGAGGTGATGCCATTCAAAGAAAAAAAAAACAATCAGCACAGGTTACGTGAATTTTCAGTCATCTCATTAAATTCTTAAGAAAGAGAAGAGCGAGGAAGAGAGAATCCCTACTGCTTTGCGTTTCAGTATCTTGTCCAGGCGCCAGTAGTTATCAGTCGCTGGTCTCTTCAGGAACACTTCAGGGCTGAGCCTGAGAGAAAATAAATCAAATGCATTCTATACATATTCTTCAGTTTTCACAATAGAACAATGCTTCACCTGCAGCTAGAATATTTGTTTGATGCATTTAGATGGACACATTTCATGAACCAAACTCAGAAACTTACCACCAATCTGTGATGAAGATTTCCTCCTTGGCTTGTTCGAGAGCATCAGCCAGGTCTGCAAAGTAGCCACTTCCATTCACATACCTTCAGACAGCATCAATAAATAGCCATGTTTAGCAAACAAGGATGAGAATTGCAGACAGACTGTAGTAAATCAAGGGTAGATTACATGTCTGACCATTTGGTGAGTGAGCCCTCGCGTGGTGGAGCGAAGCCCTCAAAGCGCTGCACTTTGAGAAAGTCGCTGGATCCTGCCAGCCGGTTGATTTCGTGGCTCCACCAGTGGGCTTGTCTATAACTGCTGCATTTGATGATCAGATTCCTAAACAAAAAAAACGGGAAATTTGTGTAACACAACCAGAACACAACCCCAGATTTTAACCATGAACCTCAGTAAATAGATAATCACATAGCTGACCTACCGATTGAAGTTTTCGATGCAGACTCCGTATCTAGTGTCTGTGTAGGCGCGGCCTACTTTCACCTGGAACTCAGGGTCAAACAGCAGCACAAAGTTGATGTAGCAATTGTCCCGATTCATGTACATAAGAAAAGAGTCTTTCACCACCAGCCACCGGCGGGACCAGCGGAAACAGAACTGATGATGGCCAATGCAGTTCAGGCCTTGGATCCGGTGACCCCCTGACCTCTTGGAGATGGGCCCCTCCCTGTTGACAGATGTTGCACAATAAACCTCTATCATGAAACTCATGAGTCATTTCCCCTACCCCTGATATCTCACACACACTTCTCAAGAAGTTTGCTTACAAGCCTTTGGGTCCAAGATCAGTGATGAAGGAGAGAGCACCGACGGAGAGGAATTCCAGCTAAAAAGAAAAAATGATTAGATCATGTAAGCATAATGCACGACATCCACTCTTTATGCGTGTTCTGTATGTTTGTGTTTCAGCGCTTTTACCATGCTGTTATCGTTCCTACAGAATCTGTTCTCCAGCAAACCATTCAGGTACTCCTCAAGATATTTCTGAAATAGAAAAGGAAATAATAAAGTCAGAACATCTGACAAAGTCTTCTGTGGATGAACTTTGTGAAATGTAATCAAACTTAATTTTTGTTCTTGTTTCGAGCTGATTTGTGACAATATATTTAAGATATCATTTATAATAACTGCTATCACTATAATTGCTTCATAGGAGTTCATAGAGAACACTAATCTTCTTCTTAAGATAAAGTACATTTAAAAAACTGTGCCTACTAACACACAATCCTGTTTGCATTGGTAATTCAAAGTCAACGTGACTGTCTGGTCTGTTTGATACCATTTTGCTGGAGGTCCTTCTGGTTCGCTCAGTCCCGTGCAGGCTGGGCATTTCCTCCGACATGGCTCTCATCTGCTGCCTCTCCTTTGCAAATCTTTTGCGAGAAATTTGAATATTCAAAATAGTCAGTGCTTGAGAAATCTTTCAACAAAAATTCAAAGCAAGCCACTCACTCTCGCATTTTCGACAGCACATGGCTCAGTGCGAAGTTGATTTGCAAGATTAAGATAAACTAATCGGGACACCGACCTTCCCAGAGGCAGCAGTTGAATCATCATCCTGTGTTTGTAAAGGTCCCGATGCAGCTCCTGGAATTGTTTGTATTTCCTCTTCACTGTCCAGTGGAAATGACCATGTGTGAGCCGCACAGTGTACAGGGTGCCTACATGGACCTGGATGGGCATTATTGAAACAAAAGTACATAAAAATTATGAAAAGCAAACACTGAAGAAAGCAAAATGACAAAATCACATTTTAATTTGTAATTACATAGGTTTTGATTCTATACCACAAATTCTTACTTCACTTGCCACAATTGACTGTTTGAATAAACCTTTTTTTTATTTTACAACCTGGGTCTTTGGCTTTCCTTTTTATCAGTATGTGTGCCTGCTTAAAACTAAATTTTCTTTGGATGGTGGGAAGAAAATCATTGCATAATGATACCAAGACATGTAGATAATATGAAAACTGCCTGAGCCACCCATATATATAGTATAGCTAGACTGTTACAAAATGCAGCTTTTTGAACCCCGTCATAGAAATGAAGCATAATGTGAAAATTAAATTGTGAATGTAGATGTGTCTTGGCAATAAAATGGGCTCCCAGTACCTCAAATGTTTGTGGGATGAGGGTAGCTCCAGGAAATGAGCAGTCAAGTTAGCAACCCACTTCCTCACACACTCATCATCTGTCCAACCACAGAATACCTTCTACAGTCTGTGTAAAAGCAACTCGGCATATCATTTCCAGCCAACCTCTCCATCTGAGCAACAAGAGGCTAATACAACAGCCCGAAGTTCAGAACGCCCACACGCAGGTTCAACAACCACACAACACAGGGACGGCTGACTGCTGAGATTTTCGCAAGCTGCTCATCATTTTGGCGATAGAGTTACATCTGTAGTTCTACTCAACAGATTTTATTTGACAAAATATCATCAATATCATGGTAAAGCACAGTCGAGTCTGCAATGTTGAAAAGTGATCATGGGTTTGTCATAAGTTGGTCTAAAAGATTGTAGAAGCTGTTTCGTTATAAAGAGTGACTTAATAAATACGCATGTGTGCCTTTACTTCAAGTTCATCAAAAGCTTTCTATGAATACTTGTATCCTTTGAAAAATGTCATTGCTTTTAATATGTGCTTCTAATTTAATTTTGACATTTGACCCCGGTATGCTTCTGTGTCTGGTCTATGCTTCGGTCTGTTTCCTGTGTTAGTATTATCTGCCCGTTTGTTTCTATGTATTAAAACTTTTTATTTCCTTTGCAGCCCATCTTGACCAGGTACTCCCCGACAGAACAGTTCTCAGTGGGACCGTCCTGGTTAAATACAGGATAAATAAAATAAATAAATAACGACCACCAAAAGAAAAAAAAATTACCTTTGAGCGAGTAGTGTATTTCTCTGTGTTGTCCACTTTGCATGTAATAGGAATACCGGGCATGAGGTAAGGTATACCCGCCTCCTTTACCTCCGGAAGACGATGCACCACTAGGAAAGGACGGCCCTCTGTGAATTGGAAGATTACAACATTTCAATGAGATTCCTCCGATATAGCCCATAGAAGTTGTCAACAGGAAGTGCATACTCATGATATAATGTTTTTCGTACCGCTGCTGGACATGAGGCCATCTAACTCATCTGGACTCAGACTGAGGATGTCGTGCGAGAAGCGCCTTGTGCCAAGGTTTTGTGCAGTCGAGCTCTGAGCCTGTGGCTCGATCACCTCCACTGGACTGGCCATCGCACAGTCTTCGCAAGTGCCAGGTGCCCTGGTGCACAGACAAATGAGAAGGTAGATTAACATTGACAGTCCAGAGTTCGATGAACTTCACAACAATAAGCATACATAAGGTGCACAAAACAGGCATACGAATCTCTTTAAACTCTAAACAGCAGGTTGAGATTTGAAGTCACATGACAGACATTCATAAAAAAGTGCAATATTTAAAATAACTTAAGCCCCCTACCTCAAAGACAACACATTTAAGGATTTGGTTGTAATGTTTGCAATGAAAAAAAATTGATCATAGTATCCATTACTTAAATTAATTCAGCCTATATTGTTTATATGAATAGCTTCATAATGTGTAATTCAATTGTATATATTTATGCTCGTGTAGATTTAGTTCAGTGGGCTGTCAGCAACTTTTACCAACATTTCTGTTCTATGTAGTTTATCTTAATGTTTGTGTACTTGTATATTTTATATATGACTGTAAAAGTGATGTGAAAGGTGCATCTCTGATATATTTTATGTATTAGCAGTATGTTTAAGTAACAGTAGTGTTCACAAAAGTAGCAGCAGTCAGTATACTGAGTAGCAGTAAGAACAACAGCAACCGCATCATTAGCATCATGAGAAGTAGTTCTGGGAGCAGCAGCACTGCTATGGCAATAATGCAGCAGCAGCAGCATTGGATTAAGAGTCACAGTCGTCACACAAGTCAGATGAAATAAAACAATTCTGTCTTATGATGTAGTTTAAATTTCTATAGAAACTGATGAGTTGGTCAAAAACGGACCGTGCAAGCAGGATACCCTAAAAGAGTGACGTATAATGATCGCAATGGAAGAGGCCTTAAAAGTGCAGCTCAGTGGCACAGTCGACAACAGACTACGTACAGTTAAAATGACAAAAACAGTAAATCCTTCGTACACCAGAGGCACCTCGAGGCGTTTACCTGCTGATCAGTTCATCGACATTGTGAAACACGAGAAGTCTAGGACACAGCTACCGGTGTGAGAAAAGGGCGTGTGTGAACCCTTTTGTGCAGCGTGTGGGTGGATGTCTTTGAATGGCTGAGTGTTTCCTGGTGTTTCCTGGGCAACAAGGAAACTGGGAGGGACAGAGTGTGTGTGTGTGTGTGTACCCAGTAGTTTAAGGCAGTCATAGATTCCATTTCTCTTTTTATTCAACAATGTTGTTGTGTTTTTACTCAAATTAATTTCTATGGTTTAGTATGTAACAGTAACAGGTTTTCATTTAGTGTATAGCTAATGAAAAGCATCACAGGGACGATGCATCAACCGCTGTGTATATACCCCAGGCGATTCAAACTTTTTTATATTGCAATAATAACAACAACATGGTGTTGTTTGTGACGGCAATGATTGATTAATAAGCTTTAGATTGTGTCTCTAATGTTATTTGTTGAAAAAGCGAAAGCATAAACAATACAATGTCATTTTTCTGACTTTGTATTAACATCACGATGACATCACTCCTTCCATGTGATCAGGAATTATTATCGATCTATACAAGTTTCAGGTCATGTCTATAGTACTAAAGGATGCAGAGATAGCACTAAAATGCATTGTTTAACTATGCATGAGGCGTATTCTTCATGATGTCACTTATCATATGATATGATGAAGTTTGGTGACTATACATCCATGGATTGTTGAGTGATTTTATACACACAACCTTGTTGACACACACAGAAAGGGGCGAAAACAAAACCATGCTTCTGGCAACACAGGGTAAAAAAAAAGGAATCACAAATATGTCACCCAACCTTGACAGTGACTAAAGCCTACTGTAAACATGTGAACGTTGACACATGTTTGACACATACTGAACTAGCTTCATGGTGCATTCCAAAAAAACAAACAAAAAACCTTATAGAACGAGAGCCCGTCCAGAGCTTTCAGATTTAGTAATGGCAATCTTAAAAGTTTACTCAGAGATAATTGCTGAAGTAGTGTAACTGAGCAACTATGAAGTATAAGGTATATGAGAAAACCTAAGGTATTAAAACATTACTTTTGAAATCAGCCTCCAGTACAGCACATACCACTGGTTGTACAAAATATTACAAGCAATGGATAACAGTAAGGAGATGAACCAATAAAAGCCATAGTCTTTTATTGGTCTTGATTAACCTTAACCCTAACTTGGTCATAAGAGGAAGATGATGAATTAACTAATACACAGACCTTATTTATGGTTATAAATGTAAATCCAAAGGTTTGATATCAGTCACTGATGACAATAAATTCTCAATCTCTTTGCAGTACGTTAATACATTGTTATCTCAGTTAATTCCTTCATAACATATATATATATATATATATATATATATATATACTGTATAAGTGTTTTGCTGTGTGACGTGTATTTTTCCTATGCAAGAGAGAACACTCCTTTGAGTTTCCATTAGCCGTTTAAGAACGTCATCCATTCCCAGTAGGACTGATTCTCGTCACATGTTGCCATAGTTATATTTGAATGCAATAAAACCCACGTTAAAACCATTTCCAATGTTACATTTGTTTTGATAATTTTTAAATCAGCCACATAGCTTTAACCCGTTCATTCACTGTTTTTTGGGATACATGTGGTTTGCCAAATCCACTCTGTGTTCTGTTGAGTTGTCTCTCCTCTGTTCAGTCTACAGTCGGCTCATACTTGCCAACATTTGCTCTTAGGGAGCTTTAAAGAGCAACTTGACACCAGCTGGAATTTTTTTTTTTTTTTTTTAAATAGTTGAAATTCTGGCCTGTTTACCGTGATGATGTCGAAGTTGACTCAGGCTGTGGTGAATACGCCCGCACATCACTGTTGTGTGTGTGGTTACAGGTGAAACAGAGCACCCCCACACCACACGCCAATCTTTAAGTAGAGGTCAGTTTAAAAAAAGCCTATTCAGCTTGGTAAAGTTCTTTAAAGGAAGATTCTGTTTCACACAACATTGTGTTTCCATGTGTCCAACCATCACAAAGCCCCCCCAAAGTTTCCATGACTATTTTAGTCATTATTCTTCTAGAACTTCCAAATTTTGGAACATTTAGGAAGTACATTTTTCTATCTATCTATCTCAATTCAATTCAAAGCAGCGTTATTGGCATGGGCAATGGACGTTTACATTGCCAAAGCAAGTGTGAAGAAAAACATTTTAAAAAAATAACAATGTACATACAATAGCAGTGAGATAGTTATTTACATATAGACCGTTATATATACACACAGGTGGGTAATGATTTATCTCTCCATGTACCCATCCATCCATCAATCCATTGTGCACGTGTGATTTTTTTACCTGACCGACTCCCTAAACTCCTCAAATTGCATTTATGTTCCTAAATTCTAAACTAGTATCTAATAAACTTCAGGTATTGCACTCTAAGCATCGATAATGTCATACTATATAAACAGCAAGTCATTTGTTGTCCTTGGAACAAACACAAATCCCTGTATGTTTCTTCTTCTTCTTCTTCTCGTCTAATGTTTCACTGTTCACATCATCGACCTGACCTTTCCGACACAACACGTGCAGGGGGACACACCGAGCCACATGTCACACGGGGTGCAGCTCGATGGTCCGGGTCTGGAGGGAGAGAGGAACCCCCACATGACTGAACCAACCGCGCTGACTCAACCCCTCCCCGTGCTGCGTGCCCCCCCCCCGGATGTTCCCCCCCGGATGTTCCCCCCGGATGTTCCCCCCGGATGTTCCTCCGTGTCGCCGCCAACAGCTGACCAGTGGTCTGGTCTGAGACCGAAGCCCCTTTTCTGGCACTACCGTTAAACCCATTCAACCACCCGGACACAAAGGCTCCTCTTTCTGGGAGAGGCGGAAAAAAAAGAAGGAGAAAAAAAAGAAATGCCGCGAGCTACTTGGTCTCGTCGTGTCCATTTCCCTGGTTTCCTACAGCAGCGCCACGCTGCACGGGGGCACGACGCCTCCATGTAGATACATACATAAATACATCCATCCATCAATCAATCAATCAATCATCTGCTGCTCGGTCGGGCGCGATGACGGCGCTTCACACGCCACACGGACCGTCAGCGAGCGGCTCCGAGGACGCGCCCCGCCGAGCAGAGCTGCGACACGGAGCAGACGGACACTCGTCCAACTTCCGCCTGAAGACAGAAACAAGAGACGATACGTACTCGGCGCGCCCCAGAGAGAAGCCGACCGTCCGCCGGCAGGCTACGGGTGATCCGCCATCGTCCTCCGGGCAGCGTTGGCGAGCGGAGTCCGTGCGCTCCCGGTGCGCGACGTGCACTTGGTCCCTCCCATAGACGGAGGGCGAGGAGGGAGGAAGCGGCCTGGAGCTGGTGGCGGCTGCCTTCTTCGTCCCCTCGCCTCTCCACACCTAACAACACATGTATTATTCTGATATGTTCCACACGAAGATGTGTGATGGAAGCGGACAGACAGGGGAGAGGGTTGCACTGATGTCTGTGTTAAAACAACACATGGACAAGTCGTGAATGGGTGTCCTCGGGAAACACACACACACACGCGCACGCACACGCACACGCACACACACACAGGAATGTATCCCCTGGATCAGGGGAGGGACGTGGTACTCGCCTGTACTTCACGTCTCAACGTTCTTCGCGGCAGATATCGCGATATTTCCGGTTAAACCGTGAACTGGTGGCGAGAAATCTCGGATGAAATTTCTTCTTCCATCTTTTTATTCTAAACTCCAAATCCCTCCTTATGTGATTTGTAGCAGCAGCCAGCCTCCTTTATTCTGAAGACGGATATTTTCATACACAGACACGACGCAAACTTTGAACGTCGTGAGGGGGGGGGGGGGGAAATGTAGAACCATCTGAAGTACTGTAGTTGGGTGACGTCATTTTCATGTTTGACATTGTAAACCTCGTGAACTTTTTTGTTTTTAGACATAGGAATGTCAAACCGCTGTCATTATACATGATGACAGCCATTAAGTATTTCACACCTGAGACAAATAAATAAAATTTAAAAAACAATTAAAAAAACAGAACATTTGCTATAATATGCATATTTCAAGGTTTGCATTTTCAATAACTCACTCATTTATGGATTTATTGACATCAAACCACTTCTCATGTGTCTGGGACGTCCCCTCACCACTTTCAAAGCTGTTAGTTTGTGAAAAAGGACTCAGAAAATCCCTTAGCCTCGTTATCAGTGAGTATTTTTGCTTTATTAACTTTATTTCAAGTTTTGCATTTTCAATAGCTACTCATTAAATGCCATCAAACCACCTCTCATGTGTATGGGACAATCTCTCACAACTCTTTTTTAACAAACTAACAGCTGTGAAAGTGGTGAGGGGATGTCCCAGACACATGAGAGGTGGTTTGATGTCAATAAATTCATAAATGAGTGAGCTATTGAAAATGTAAACATTCCATTTGAAAGTTTTTTATTACATTCTTTTTTAACTCTCAGGTGTGAAATACTAAATGGCTGTCATTCTGTATAATGACAGTGGTTTGACATTCCTATGTCTTAAACAACAAAGTTATTGAAGATTGAAATGGGTCGTCCCTGACAACGCCTATAGTGACATGCGCAGTGGGCAGACATTCAATGCCTTGTGCTCTCCACTGCATCGTCATCTTTGGTGTTAGTGGTGATAGTTTGAGACAACTGCGGTGATAGTTTGAGACAAAGTAGACTACTGTATTTACTCTCATGAACGATCCATTATGAAACACAGTGTGGATGTTGGCCTGGGGTTGGCGCGGTTATATGGAAAAAGGTGAAGTCTGCTTTGGTGAAATACAGATTCACACCACATGGTGGCGTTCGACTACACTCAAAGAAAATGTCTGAGGAGGATTTAAAAATGCAATAGGTAGTTGTACATCACTAAGAGTTAGCGTGCTGATCAAGATTACATGTGACAAATTTAACCTTATGTTTCAATGCATTGATAATTGATTTAAATTTGCTACACTTGATAACAGCTTGAGGAGTTTCACATTGTATTTACACCTGAAAACGAGCAAGTGTAACAATGCAAATTGCCGCATTTCAAATCACTACAATTAAGACAGGGTGTTTATTGATCTTGTGTAGATGGGAAGTGGGCGAATACGACCAGTGAGGAGATGAGGAGGCTGTAGATACTGATGATGTAGAACTGGGGCTTCCTTTCGAGGATCAGATAGACCGTGTTCTGATACTCCAGGTCATCTGGAAAATACCGTTTGGTGATCATCTTCCAAATGCACAATAGCCCACTCGCCATTCTCTGAACGGTGAAAAAATAATAAGCTGGAGAAAAACGCTCTGTCTTGAATGTTGGGAGTATTGAATGTGGATGTTCTACCAGTGAAACTCTGTATAGCCCAGATTACATGTTCAGTTTGTTTAACATTCAATTCAAGATTACATTTTTTGTCTCATGGGGGTTTTCACACCGATTTTGCATTAAATTGATTCAATAAGTCATGATGCACAAAATAAAATATTTATTTAAAAACATGGCACAATGATATCAAGACAATATCCTTCCGAGCCATCTACCTCTAACAAGACTTTCTAATAAATAAGTCATAGTAGGAAGAATAAGGCTTTGATTCAGAGCATGCTGGCTCAGGTTACATGCACAGGTTCATAAGACATAGTACATGCACGGCAACTTATCCAGACTTAAGTAGATACGTTTTTCATGCAGTACATGATGATTCATGTAAGCCCATGAAAAATGGACACTGAACCTTCTTTTATTGCTATTTATGAAAATAGTCATTCATAGTCCCCGTGGCTCCATTTAATACATACAATGCTGCAGAAGTTTGATGTGAAAAGATTTTTGCTTCAGTAGAACTAACCTTCTCAGCACTGCGATGAATTGGTTTCAGCATTTTCCCTGAACTACTATGACCCCAAGTCTGAACTAGGTCTAAGAACTAAGTAGAAAACAGACAAATGATAATTATATTTTGTATGATTTGTATAATGAGAATGATAATGGTGTTGGTGGTTATTATTCAAATCACCAATTTCTTTTACCCGATCCACCCATTTAAATTACATCCAAAGAACATAAGCCAAAACAATGAAGAACTTACTAGCAGCATTTCTGAATGAAACCCCTCAGCTGCATCACAAATACACGTCTGAGCTGTGAACACGAACACAGACAGATCCGGTGTTAAATATCTGTCATCAAAGCCCTGCTGCACAGATTTAACTCAACCCTGAATCTGAGACTATTGGAGTCAAGGAGCAAGAGCACTCGGCCTTACAGACAGCATGAGGTACAGAGACCTTTGGAAAAGTTTCAACAGACAGTAAGGATTTTTTATTTTTTTTTACCATCTAATGAGGGACATATTTGTTGCTCTGGCCGGGAAATGGAAATTCTGGCACCTGTCCATATTGTCCATTTAGGAAGATCCACACTGTGCCAATGATGAAGAGGGAAAAGGCAGCCCAGAAACACACCTTGTCAATCATCTTCCCAATCAGTACCCATCTTTCAATTTCCTGCATTTGGAAAGAAAATTAATAGGGAATTAATAATGGAGATGACTGTTTGCCTGAAAGAAACCTGACACGGAACATACATGTATGTAATAATAAGCATTCTTAGCCTAAAAGTCATTTCAATTGCATATAATCTGCCGGCTTGGCAGATGAAGTTTGAAGCAACACTCACAGATCCGATGTTATTTTGTTGTTTTGTACTCTCAGCAATGAAGTTGCAGGCGTCCACACATTGCTTGATCTCAGGTGCAGATTGGGACAAACTTTTATAAAGGTTGGCCGTGCTGCTGACGTCTATATTATCCACTGAGGGAGAAGGAGACACTGACAGTTAGAAAACAGTTCAGTACCACATCTCCTGAGGTAGACTGTGGTAACTTTATGGTGACGAAGCTAAAAAATAGAAGGTGTTAAACAACATATATTAAACTTGTAATGAACAAATAAGTATACTGATATAAAACAACATCTTTTAAAAAAAGAAAAGGCATTCTACCAATCGATCGCGTGAGGCCGTGTCGCTCTCTTTGTTTGTCAAACATCATCTCACTGCGAGGTTGTTTCATCACATATTCCTCCGCTCTCTGCATGAGGCCGAAGGAGCTGCGTCGCCGCTCCCTCACTCCGTTTACCGCGGTTGTCACTTCACTGTCATCCACCAGCGGGGACATGAACAGGAAGCGAGGTACCAACTCGAGGAACACCTGAGAGAAACAGAAAAAAAAATTACAGCAGTCAGGTCACATACGATTAAATGACACCGGAATAGTCAAATTTGACTCAGCTGCATATGTACTCACGTGTTTGATGGTGTAGGACATGGTGTGAGTGTTGGGGCTGCGCAGGGAGAAGTTCAGCACCACAATTTGATTGGTAGCAATGAGAGTCGTGACGCACATGACAAAGATCAGGTACCTAGCCAAGAAATTAGACAAGAACTATGTTGGAGAAGAGACTCAAACTGTATGGGTTAAAATAAGGACGGGTCGGGGGGTCCCTGCAGAGGTCGGTAGGTCAAACACACACTGACTCACTTGCCGATCAGAGGGACAGAGAGAGACGTCTCAGGGACCTTCTGAGCAATAAGAAAGAGGAAGACAGTCTGCGCCAGCAAGACAGAGATGGCCACGGTCAACTTCTGCCCCCCAGCTGTGAGAGGGGACAACAGAGACTCAGGAGACAGTCGACCAAACCCACAGTGAGTAACTATCATACTCACTGTGGCACCAAATACTCTGAGTGCACTCTGGCACTATGAGATCAGTTAAAGTTGCATATTCTAACAACATAATATGATAACATAGCTTCATTAAGGGATTTGGCTTAGAATGACTACATATTCTTAATTTAGGTTATACATACCGTCCTTGAACCTCCTGGAATGAGATCCATTAAATGCTTATATAACAAATAAAATACCTGCCTTCAATCCTGGTTCTTTTTCATTATCATTAGTATGAAGTAACTAATATAAATGATCAATTCGTTGTACGTCCAAGCACAAAAAATTGTGAGGTATTTCAGCATCTCTGTGATACTGCCCCATATGTCGTAATAGCCATGGGCATCGTGGGGATTATGACATAATGACGCAGATTGGAAAATGGCCTCACTGACCTTGTGCAGGTAGGAAGTACGCCAATACGACCAGAGAGGAGATGAGGGAACAGGGCAGGATGAGGTTGATGATGTAGAACAGGGGCTTCCTTTGGATGATCAGATTGAACAGGATCTCCTGATACTCCAGGTCGTCCGGGGAATACCGTTTGTTGATCATCTTCCTGGCTGGACGATGGACGATAGCCCACTCGCCATTCTCTGAACAGTGAAAATGTAATAAGCTGGAGAGGAATTGTGTGTTTTGAATGTCGGAGTAGTACTGAATGTGGCTGTCCTGTACCCGTGAAAGCCTCTGGGTCGATGTCCACCCACTGGATAGCCTGGCCATTTTCATTTAAGGCCAATATGAGGTCCACTTCTTTGGCACTGTAAGTCTGGGATCTATGGATGTGGCAGTGGGGGAAGAATAGCATTGATTATAAAAATCATCACCATGTAGTGTAGGTGTATAATGATGATATAATTGTACCACACCTGAATGCAAGCGTGCAGTTCTGATAATCAAATGGGAAGTAGGTGATCTCAATGGCACAAGTGCTGCGATAGATAGCAGGAGGTAGCCAGTACATCCACCCAGTGTTGTTGATCAACACATTGGCATAGTAAGCCACGTCAAACTTGCCATCAATGCTGCAGAGAAAGAGATCAAATCAGAATCGGAACCAGAAATAACAAACAAACTAAATAATGGTATAATGAGATTGTGAGATGAGTTGTAGGATCGCTCTCCGCATTGTTACTGCCTTACTTGTTCTCAAGGACAATGTCAGGAAGCCACACAGTGTTGCATGGGACACGAATGAGATCGATGCCATAATAGTCAGATGTGTTCCAAACAAAGCGATAATCAGTCCATTGCTGTAGATAAAATCGGAGAGAAAGGTCACCAACCACATTAAAAAAAGAGGCTGAATAAGTGACTAATGAAGGCAAAATTAACAGTGCAACCAAAAGCCTTCCTGTGATTTCGACAAACAAAATCAAAAGTATGATGAGCGAAAAAACTCACAATCTCAATCCACACGTTGGTTGTCAGAGTCTCCGTCTTTTCATTCTATGGAACAAGTGAAGAAGTATTATCAGTATTTGAGCTGTGGGTGTTAATTGTGCTCTTTACCACTTTCACCATGCAGTTACTTTAGTGACCTGACAGCCATTACATTGTGGTCATGTCTAAAACCCTGGCCAGAACGATGATTAATACCATCGTCCTGTGGGAATCAAAGTAAACCTGTTTGTTGTGCTCCTTTTTTGAGTAATTGGCTTGGGCAATAACTTATGTATATTTCCGTAATTGTGCAGCAGGACCTTGTCACAACAAGTGGGAAGAGCCAGCTCTCACCAGAGAGATAAGGTTAGTGAGGGTCAGCTTGATCTGAACCTCCAGCTTGTCGTCAGGATGAACCACAGGTCGTATGTTCTTCTTGTAGTCTTTGAACAGGTCGCCGATCAACTTTGACTCTTCGTTGCACTGCACTGCGTGAAGAAGAAGATGAGAAACGGGAGTGAGTTCATATGTGCATATGTGTCGGAGTTATGTTTGATCAATATTTCATGGGAGGAGGGGGACAAACATCTAAAGTAGCCGACGACAGTTAAATAAAAGTGAATATGATGTCCAGGATGGGATCACGGAAAAGAACTACAGGTTATTAAATATGTACCAAACTTGAAAAAGCAAAAACCTGAACTTGCTTTTTGCGTACATTGAGTGATTTCTGGAAGAAGAAATGACAAATTCTTATTTTGCTCATTTTTGCTGCCTTATACGGGAATGACTATTGACATGTGGTGGCTGATGTAAATCAATGTTAGCAAACAGCTGGATATTGCTGTGTTCCCATCGTGCAGCAGTCTGCTGTCTCTATTATCATTAATATTCCATACCATTTACCATTATCCTGTAATTATCTTTGAAGTAAAAACACATATTGGATAAAGATTTGGCAGGAGTCCAGAGACAATAACATGCACATGTAGTATTATATATAAATTACTCTCCTTGGCTACACTTTATTTCAGAATAAACTTCAGGAGAGACTAAGAGTAAGGAAGGCAGAGGTTATTTCCGACCCCTTGCCTCTTCCCTCCCAGCTGTCTCTATACCCATAGCTCGGATTACACAGCAGCTGGGAAACTCTAAACTAGGACTTCTAGTCACACTCAGGTCATCCACAATAATCATCAATATCAACACTGGGCAAACACGGTGGCGGCGACACATACTACAATGCAGCAAACATGCCGTCTTCCAAGATCGACCCACTCCCTGGTCTGCCTGCTCCAGTCAGACACAAATACATCACGTGGATTTGAGCTGTAATCATAATCCTCCCATGAGACAGTTTGTGTGGTGGGCAGTGTGTAATGACGGTGGTCAGATGTCTCACTTCCCAAGGCAATTGTTAATTATTGAATATTGCTAAGTACTACACTTGTCACGTGGATGGGTGAACAATACTCAGTGAAACTGAAAATGTGAGAGTGTAAGTTGAGATGTGTAATGCATCTCTTTAGGCCAATAAGCCTAAATTGCCTGTGGTCGGTAATGATCAGTAAATGCTTAGAATTTGTCAGCATAGTTTTTCTAAACAGTAAGTATTGGCAATCTGCAGTGAGTTTTTAAGTGCGTCATGTGCGTTGCACAGTATCTTGTGTGCTTCTAAATGAGTCAGCCAACTCAAGTGGAATAGTTTATATCAATATGTGGGTGCGATGTTCTCTTGCCGTCTGTGCCTGGTCACTTCCTGCAGCTGACCAGGCACAGACGGCACATGTCAGCCTGCTCACTCAGAGAGAGTGAAGATGGGAAACTGGAGGCAGAGTGTGCAGGTGACCGCTGAAGGCATCAAATGGTGAAATGCGGTGGATATCTCAAACCTGTGGCTGATTCAATCTGCATCACTAGATGCGGATCTAACACCAGCTTTAAGTGAGAGGGTGTTTTCTCTGTGATTTTGCTAAACTGAGCCTTTATCGCAACAAGAAGGCAGGCAGCATAAATGTCAGACCAACATGGCAACACAAGTAAACATTACAACATCCCTGTTTGACAGCCAAGCTCACCCCCGGATGACTGTGACCTACTACCCAGTGCACACTTCTATTCATGGGAACGTTTTAAACGGGGAAAGCAGAAGAGATTTGATCGTGATCTAGCAAGAGGACAAAAGGATCTGGTCCATTTTCCCGTACACGTCTTCTCCGGCGGGAGGTTTCAGCTCAGCATCTCTTCCCAGTACACCATGTTCTGATCATAACAACTTGATGAGGAGTGAAGGAGGAGAGGAGTTTGCTGCAAATATCACACCTAATATGACACCTCCACTGAGTTTGACTCCATAATAACAGCTGCTGCTTCATGTGTATGGAGACCAAATGGCTGACAACAGCTTCAGCTCAACTTCATCGCACGTTTGTGTCGATTATGTCGGTAAAATCCGCTAACTCACATGACACTGTGATGATCTGTGAAAATGTGAAAAAGAACATAACCGGGACAGAGTCTGCATTGTTGCACCAGTTTGACAGTGCTCTGTCTTATTTTCAGGACCTCAATGTACGCTGTGTTTTGTCAGGGAGCAGTGTTTGGAAATGGACACCAACCACAAGCACTGTTACCAAACTCCCAGTTATATATGAGACATGTGGCATTTTAAGCACGTCAGACCAATAATATCAGGAGGATGAATCTTTGACTACCCCCAGTGACCTCTGCCAAGGAGATGGACTCGAGAAGCTTTTGCCCACAATGGTTTAAAGCAGCATGCCATCTCATTTCATCCCAAGGAGCGGTCATTTTATGTCCCCGAAACCACATTTCTTATTAAACAGAGTTTCACTATGTCTTCTGATGAAGCTGTTGCCTTTCTGGCCCGTTGTTCCGGTTGCAAAACATCACATGTGCCAGCCACATTCACAATAAACCCTCTTGGACGGACTTGTGTTACTATGGGGGATCTGGAGTGTTACACACTCCAGTAGTGCTGCTTGCCAGGCAAAGCACAGACGATTATCTGCAATACTTGTCTAATCAAGTCAGTTAGTTGAGTTATTTGTTACCAACTGATAAATTACATTATTTGACAGATGATCCATGTCAACAATTGTTTTTTAAAGCATGCCTTAATGTCACATGAGCAAAGACGAAACCCAAACATGTGCTGTGTACTGTTTTTTTCTTGTATGCCAAACTTTTTAAAAATCAAAGTAAGTCCAATTATTAATTTGCAAGTGAACAGATGTGCATAAAAATTCAACTATTGACAGCATCATGTTTACATACTATAAGATGTGGACATACTGGACGTCCACTTGCAGATAGGCAATTTCTGCTTCCTACATTGAATAAAATCTACACAGATTGCAAATTGATAATTTGCATAGTGTTTTAAAAATTTCAGGATTTAGAAGTAAGACAGCATGTCAGTTAATAAGAGTTTCAGAGCTGCCTGCATATGACAGGCAGAAGATCATTTTTGATAGATAAGAAGGCAGCATGCCAGTCGATGACGAAGTGCCAAAGGTTTGCAACTGCGCCACTTACCCTGAACCATTAAGCCCCCGAGAATTGTTACAACTCCAAAAAGTATCCCAAAACTGTGCGCTGCCATCATAATCCAAGACCCCTTCGCGGCCCAGCACAGCAATATTTTTAATGATAAAGTTTGAGAGAGAGAAAGAGGGAGACAGTGAGAGTAGAGACAGGGAGAAAGAGCCCAAAATCCCCCCACCAAACCCCCGAGTGTCGCCCACCCCCGGCTGTCGCTGTCCATGGCTCAGATTACACAGCAGCTGGGAAGCACTAAACCAGGACTTCAAGTCACACTCTGGTCACTAACAATAATCATCATCATGATCATTGGACAACTTCTATCTGTGGTGATGGCAGTTATATTTCATCAAGGCCATAAAACATTGTGCTCCAATATCCCTGTAATATTACTATAAGTTGTAGTATGTGTTTCTCTTGATGATATATATATACAGTATATATATATATAGTATATATATAGATCTCCAGCAGCACATTGTCAAAGTGATGCAGACTTTGCATGTTCTTCTTGATTTTATGTGTGTAACTTATATGATAATAGAATTTAGGTACGTGTGTGTGTGTATAGGCTGGATCCTGTGAGCGCAAAGACAACTCTGCACAGTCCAAACCAGATTTTCAGGATTTTTTTTTTTACTTTTTCAAATTTTCAATTATGATTAATACTGTGAGTGTCATAGTGTAAAGAGAGTCACTCGACAGCGTCAAGGGCATCAGACTGATTTTTGGAATGTGCCGTGTGAATCGTACAGTATGGGATGTCCTTCTAAATATACAGTCAGGGAAACAGAGATGAGCATCTTTAAGGTAACTAAAGCCTCCAGAAGGCAGATTGTGTGTCTCACACTCAGTTAGAGCTAAGATCCAGAAGAAGAGCTGGATCCTGTCAGCTTCAAATCCAAGTTCACAGGGCACGGCAGCAGAATACCGCTGTAGTAAAACCATATAAATTTATTTTTATATTTAGTTTTTCATATCTAGTGTTATAAATAGAGCCACATCCAGTGAAGCCAGTGTAGAGTCAATGCAGTTGGACCAAGATCTGCATTTGAATATGCAATGACAGCATTTTTTTTTTTACATTAGCTGTCTGACTGTAGCATGCATACACAACAACAGTCTAAAAATGTAACGTACATTAACAATGGGAATGAAAATTTTACATGATTTAAAAAAAATATTTGTTGCAAAGGAATTTTAAAATCTTCAGACTGCATTTGTGCCTCAGGCAACAATTGATCAGGGGCCACTTCCCACAAAAAGCAACAACAGCAGCACAGTTTCTTTTTACTAAACTTTAACTTTTGAATGTCTGTTCTACAGACAGTTTTCTAGCTCATGAGATGTTTGATTTAAGTAAATTTGAACTTTACCCTTTCAACCAATCTGAATTTAGTTGAATACTATTAAGACCGAATTCCATTGAAACCCTGGATTACATGGGTAATCCTGGTACTGTGGTTTATTGTTTAGCCTCTCCAGATATGCTTCGCTTTAGTGCACACTGTTTCTGACAGTGACAAAATACCTTTTTCCTGCTCCGCTGCACCTCCGCACGTAAACATGTTCACAGGGTGTGAATTCATACCATGTGTTTTAGTCTATTTTGTGCAGCAAGCATTTTTTTCTCTCTCCCACAGATGAACATTAAACGTTGAGAGCTGTATCCACTCCATAGATAAGACGTGTTAATTTAATCAGAACAAGTAACTAGAGAGCACCAGCTATGTGGAGTTAAACAGTTCAGATGTTCTGAAAGGGTCACATGTTTTCACAGGGTTTCAGTCTCTCCTCGTCGGTCGCTGCCTTATTTCAGACGGAATCCTCCATTGGCTGCACAGAATAAAAGCCCCATGACCGGCCCCTCCCCGTCAAGCAATGAATGCCCCTGCTTTCACTTCTTTTCCCGCTCCTCTGTTGAAAAACTGCCATTGTTAAGTCCCTCTCCATGAGCACACATGTGGTTTGGCTTCAGCGCAGAGTTCAATGTCTATTCACCTCCCCCCACAGCAGCAGCGGCAAACCCACTGATAGCGACCAATCACTGGGTTTCCCATGATTATCGCCTCTGTTGGTGATAATCAGGGCAATACCCTTCATGCAGTCCTCCAGTCTTGATACTGACATATCTCCAGAAACCCAACTTAAAGCTGACAGATATGAAATCGCATTTAGTCAAAGGTATGGGGACCAGAGTGTAGAAAGAAGAGTGTATATTTTTGTCGCATTGATTCATTTGTTTGCTCCTAATATGATTGCAGAGCAACACATATCTTTTGCCTATCTAGAAATAGATTAGCATGCATGGACATCCTTGTATCTTTTGCTGTCTCAGCTCGGATAAGATCGGTTAGACTTTGCCTGTCCGGCCCCAAAAAGGAGATTTAGTTTTTTGCGATAGATAAACCAATATGGAGGTTAAGCAGAAAAGATAGAAATGAAAAAAGAGGTGGAAAAATATATTAAAATTATATCCGTTGAAAGCAACATGTTTTCAGGAAGGTCTGTCAGCACTGTCGTAAAAATGTGGTGGTGGAGGTTGTGTGTGAATGAGAGAGAGAGAGAGAGAGAGAGAGAGAGAGAGAGAGAGAGAGAGGAAGGGGGGTGGTGTGTGGAGAGGAGAGAGGGTGCATGGGTTTACTGAAACTGACCAGGAATATAGCACATATGGAGAAGATGAAGCTGGGGGACAGAGGTTACTGGTGGACAGGCTACGTTGACTCTGCTTTATCAGCCAGGGGCTGGGCATGGCTGATCTCTGGACCCTCAGATTGAGCAAACACAACAAAAGACGGGCAGCACCTAAATCTGTTGGAAACAAAGACAGGGTAGGGGAGAGATGTGAGCCAAAGGAAGTCAAGGGAAAGCAAAGTTGTAATAGCGTGGCAGAGGGAAAACAGCAGCTGTAAGAGTTAAACATTGATACAGGCTCTTTTGGGCACAATGGCGGACAGAGGATTGTGTTGAAGGTTTTGGGGAGGAGTATGAAAGATTTGAAAAGACGTGGGAGGGTGGAATGGGTCAGAGGCAAGGGTCCGACAGAGAGTAATTGTGGTGACAGCCAGTGCAAGGGGACAAGGACTCATGTGAGACACAGGGGAATTAAAAGATAAAAGACATAGAGAGGGAACAGAGAGGGACTGGCAGACCCAAAACTGGACTTCAGTATGGGTGTCAAGAGAAAGGCTGCTGTAGCTATCTTAGTCCTGCTGCTGTTCCTCGGCTCCCTGTGGCTCCGTGAGTATTTCTGTGTGTGTGTGTGTGTGTGTGTGTGTGTGTAGTGTGTGCATGTATCTCTATGTGTTGTACTTTAAATCTATACAATCCCTGCCTTGTTTGGAATGCATACACTCAAATGCAGGGAAGTGTCACATGGTGTGTTGGCTACAGAGTTATGCATGTTGGTCAGACCACTTTTTACTGACTGTTTATGCTTCAAAAACACCTCAGAAATACTTATCTGTGTGATTTGACATGTTATGGGAATGTGGGATGATACAATATCTCCCTTTTTTATTTAATTTTTCAGTCATGTCAGATAGTCCATTCTGTAAATTTAGGTAATATGTTTTACACGGGATCTTTTGTAGTCATTTTAGTACAGAATAAGAAGAATATTGTATGGATATATCTATACGTAAGAACAATTTCAAAGAAACAATTTTCATAGTAATCCTTGTAGAAATGTTCAAACTGGGGCCATGTGATCTCTTTGGATTAAATTCACAGAGCTGCAGGATTTGAGAGATGTGAGTCAGGCGACAAAGTGCAATCTTAGCAGAAACAACAGCCATTTCTGGAATGTAACGTGTAGTAACTCCATCAGGAAACTTAAATTTAGACGCGGCTCATAGTACATAGTTGAGAGACTTCACGTCTTGGTTGACACTTCTTGCAACATCCACAGCAGGTCACTGTCAAGTCAGAAATCAACTCCTGGCATGAGACGGGCTGTGTTTACTTTGACCTGAGGGAGTTCGGTAGCCCAGTGAGGCCACCGAACTATTCGACGGAAAGCTGAGTAGATAAAGAGAGTATTTAAAGGTCAGTTGGAGAGAGGCTTAGGGACCAGGTTTACTTAAATGATAAATTATATCAGTGGCTTTTGGTTGTATGGTGGTGAGATATGCTGGTCCATAACGTGTGGTCTGCTGACACGCGTTCTGAAGGTTCCTAATAAAACTGTAGGGCAGCCTGACTTCAATAAACTGACTTGAGGTATACCACAGGTTAATACATAAACAGTATTTTAAAGTTGTTTCAAGTGTTATGACAAATACATATTTTAATATCTTTAATATTGTGTATACCTCACCAAAGTTCTGTCTCACAGATAGTTGACCTCAGAGGTCAGAGGGCCTCCCCATGAGTGCCTTAGATCAGGATGTTTTGTGTTTATGTTAGGAGTTCCCATCTCGTCCCTCGCTTTGGGATAAGATGTTCCCTGAGACGGTCTCCACTCTCATAACAATCCTGACATGACGTCTAGTGACCTAGACTTGTTGTCTCCCTGCCTTCTATTTGGAATAATGCTGAAATGCTTCTATGATACTGGAAGCTTTTTGGTTTGGCCGTCAGCGTGTGAGCTGGACCAAGAATCTTCCCTGTCGACAGATATATGTTGAATAAACTCATATAATTCAAGTATGGACAATCAAGGCTCATCGAGTTCATTCTTCTATTCACCACTTTGAACACCGATAAGCCATCTTGCCATCTTTCATCAAATCTGTGCACATGAGGGGTTTTCTTCATCATAGAGGCATTTAGAAATCATTTTCATAAGTGCAACTCATCTTGCTACAAAGTAATGACGTGTGTGGATCATGTGGCCCCACGGAGGCACGTAGTGATGCCACAACAAATTGTGCATGCATGTGATGTGTGTGGAGGAGGTCAAAGTCATTGAAGACGACAGGTTTTGCTTTGTGACCGGCTGCAATGAGCTCAGAGAGGGTTAAAAGTAAACATCATGCTGCCATCAGTTATTTTGCAGCATTAATGCGTATCCCTGTAGCGCAGTTTGATCTCAGTGGAATGAATCAAGAGTGTTAGAACATACAATCAGCCTTTTCATAACCACTTTCCCTGTGTCTACAAGATAACGGATTTGTCCCGTGAAAGGGATGTTTGCTAATGAGCTATGTAATTTCATGCAGCTAGATTCTATATTGTTATATTATGAATGTATCAAATGACAGTGTGAAAATATTGCAGCTTTCCTCAACTTTATACAGCTCACTGGGTTTCAGGTAACAGATTTGCCCTCCAGTCCATTCATTTGGCTGTACTGGAATTTAGTTTTGGTTCACTCTCAAACATAGACTGTATTGACAAAAAAACGAGTCCGGCAAGTGAAGCCAAAGAAACCTGTGTTCTCTTGAATGACAAGCAGAGGGCGACTCCACTGGTTGCAAAAAGAAGACTGTTTCTAAAAAAAGTCTATGTGAAAATGACTCTCATTCTCACTTGATTTATAACATCAGTAAACATTTTCCTGAGGAGTATGTGGTCTCAATCTCTAGTGAAGTCCTCTTCAATACAGCACGATAAAACATGGTATGCATTGGAGTGTGGATACAGCGTGATTGACAGCTAGTACCGTCCAATAGGTGCATGGTTGCAGGTTTAGGTGGACGTGCAATGAACTCGAGCCATCAAAATAGCAGTCCCACAAACCAATGGGTGACGTCACGGTGGGTCACCACTTGCCCTGAAACAGAGACACATGCCATTAGCATCTAGCTGGTGAGCACTGTGGAGCATGTGGCAGCTGAAAAGTCAAATATTTCCCACAGGAGTTGGTGGAGACCAAAAACCGAGCAACAAGAGAATTAATGTTGAACTGGATGTGTAGATTAGCAACAGGCCTGCTGACACGTTAACCACAACTTGGTGGTTGTGTGTGTGTGTCAACATTGTGTTTACACAGTTTTTTTATAGCTTATCCAGTTTGTGTTCAGTTGCCACTTGGAGGCAACACGTTTGATGTGCTGAAATTGTGAGTCCAGTTGACCCATAATACTTCCTAATTAATCCTTGCAGCGGTTGCAGTTAAATTGCAGGATTATCAGGAAAAAGAAGTCTCTGTTGAAGTAGTAAAGCCTCTGCATCCACAAACTAACTGTATGGCTTTCTCTTGTTTCTTTTTTATGATGTCTCGCTGCAGAGGGGGGTTTGGATTACCACTGGGATTCCTGTTTGAAAGGTTATAATCAGGTGGACAAGGTAAACACGAGGAGAAAATAATAAATCACCTCATAACTTCTTACATTTCCTCCATAAGAATGATTTTGTGACGCAGACTGACAGTTTGAATAATACTGAATCACTTCTGCTCTCTGTCTCCCTTTGTCCCATTAATTGCCCCCCACTCTCACGCACCCTACCATCCCCCCACCCCCAGTTTCACCAGCTGTCCAACAGCAGTGGGGCTGATGGAGCTGAGGGTTCGCAGGTCCTGGAGGACTGCCCTGGTCAGACCTTCCAGGTGTCTCTTCTTCTCTCCCACCTGGAGTCTGCACCAGCCTACACCTCTGATGTGCTGCTACAGCCCTATCTGTCCAGCTGGGATGAGCTGGTGAGGTAAGATCATCAGATACAGTCCAGTGAGAGGCTTGGATTCATTTACAGCCATTAGAAAGAATAAAGTCATTCAGGGTTTATCATATAATCTGGACTAAGATGATTCATCTTATTCTCTGTGACTCCTCCAGGTTTATGGAGGCTCTGGGCCCGATGGTGCGACTGATATCTAAAGAGATAGAAACAAAGACCTCCATAATCCGCCAACTGGCCTTTTTGTCAGAGCAGGATCCCGAGGCAGAGCTGGGCCCAGATGTACACTCAGTAAATTCTGAGAGCACCGATGCCGGGACGAAGAGCGATTTAGAGGCCTCGCAGCACACAGGCGCTTACCACTCGGTGCGCTCCATGATCTGGGTGGAACTGAACCGAGGCGTGGTGGACTTTCACCACCAGACGGACTCTGGGTGTCGGACTCTCCTACGCCTGCATCGCGCGCTGCTGTGGCTGAAGCTCTTTCTGGAGAAGCTGGCCGAGACACCGGCGGCAGGCCGGCTCAGGAGCCCCTCGGAGCTGTGTCGGGAGGCCTACCAGAACACACTCGCAAACCACCACACCTGGTTTGTGCGCAGGGCAGCTGAGATTGCCTTCCTTGCCCTGCCAGAACGAGGTTTCTTCTTCAGGCTGGTGTGTGTGCAGGACCAGGAGAAGCTGAGCACAGTGCTGAGCCGAGTCGTCCAGGCCATCGGAGAGGTTTATGACAGGACAGAGAAAGCCCTGGAGGAAAATGGCATGCTAAACTTGCCATGAAGAACTGACTGGACATAGAGTCCTGACTCTTGGTTTATCATGTTTTGCACTGTCCTGATGATATCAAGTCCAGCAACTAATAATATTTCCCTTCCTAACCAAAGTGCTGTGGAACAATCAAGTTACACTGAAAGTCAGTTTTGATTTCAGTCCGACATTCCTCATCAAACAAGAATATCTCTTGACTTCTTCTCACCGCGGAGGAATTCTGTAAGGGCAGCTGATGATGCATTTGCTAAACACACACTGTGAATTATTTAAGCAGCTGGACACAACAACACAAACCTCTGCTGTAACAATTGTCACAGAGGAGCTGATATTTTTCATAGACTGAACAGTTCACATGTTTGTGCCAACTCCCCACTCCCATGTTTGATTGGTAAAACATTTTTTCTACATTTTAAAAATGTTATTGAAAATGACCGCCTTTTTAATCATGGTTAAATTTTGGAGATACACTTTGCTTCTTCAAAACGAGCTTGGTCTAGATGCCTTGTAGACCAAAAGTAGGGGACCAATCGAGCCTGATCAAGTCAATCAAATTCACAGCGTGCAGAAGTTTTTGTATCACGTTCAGAATAATTAAATATCTAGAAAAAATTAACTAGAGAGAATACAAATGCCTGTTTTACAAAATAGTCTGGTCCAGTAATGTGATAACTTTGACCTTTAAATGCCACCGAGCTGTTGAGTAATACTGTCCAGCAGAGGTTCCAGTGCTCTGCCTCGGTCTAAACTTCACTTTTCCTCACATCACGGTTAATATCATCGTGTGACGCACACGGACCTGGACAGGTTTTGTGGAAATGGCCCAATGGCAGAGTAAACTCTTTTTTAAAGGCAATCCCAGCTGGGAAGATCTCTTCATGAAAATATATTAGACGTGAAAGGTTAAACATTAGAACTCCTGATTTAGGGATGTGTGACCAACTCGGAGAAAGGTATGTGCAAATATCAGTTACTGGCTCTTCGCTTGATTAGACTATTTTAAACCCACAAATACCTCTAATGCCACGTAATCCTGGCTCTCGCCCCTTTCCTGGACTCAGTCTCTCTTTCTGAGGTGAAGAAAGGAGAGATAAGGATAGAGCCCGAGGACACGGAGTGAGCAGGAGACAGGAGCCGGTTGAAGGTCAGTGAGCAGAAATGCGCTTCAGCTGTAATCTTGTCAAGCAGTCGGGGTCAGACTATTTTAAAGCAGCTCCCGAGGGGGAAAATGTCCAACCTGAACAGGGATTCACATATTACTGATCTTGGCTCGATCAATATCTATGATCATGAAATAATATCAGTTGCACAAGGATCAAGCCAAGATTTCAATCTGTGACCTCTGCCCACGTGATGTGTACAGGAGGATCACGCCACGTGTCGCAGGTATTTCCAGTACGTATTCACTTCCTCGTAATCTTATAAAAATACACTGCAGAGATTCTCACTATAGTTCACGTCACACTGTACGACTTTCATCTGTCACAAAAGACAGAAGGACCTCTTCTCTTTTGCTTTCTCGTTCGCCTGTAGTGTGTCTGCACAAGTGAACACTGGGGACCACTGGTGTTGTAGGCCGTGAGGATTATGGTGAATGGGATTACATTAGATTATATCCCACTGACGTAACCTTTGACACTGACTGGCTGGCTTCTTTTTCTGTCTCCTACAAACAGCGTAGCACATTTAACTACACTGAGTCATGACAATTACAATGACAAGTGCTTAAAAGAAAAATACAAAAAAGGAAAGATGATCGAGAGGTAGAGGCAAAAATTCATTTTGATCTTGAGTTCCCTTAAATGACATTTATTTATTTCTCTATCTTGGTTTGCAGTAAACATGAGCAAAAATATACATACAGTAAGAGCAAAAAATAAAGATCCAGAATAGAAGCAACCTTCTTGGGCGATAGTATCTCATCAAAGTTATGATTCCTTTCTTGATGACCACAGTCTTAGCCAGGCAATAACACGATGTGAGAGGAGGTGACTCGATGGGGGGGTAATAAGGGTTCCTTGATATTATTCCTTGTTTGAAACACAAATAGTTGACTCTCTCTATCTCTGACATTTTCTTTGGGCCCTGGTGTAGTTGTTGTTCCGATCATTTTCTGAATGTCCTGCACCTGAACGTTCTCTGAAAGCACTGGCCACTGATTTATATCACCAATTGAAATTGAAATTGAAAGTGAAAAGTCTTCAGTCTGACGCAACAGGCCTCAGAGAACGTCCAAACTGTACGAGCTCACTTTAGGGAAAAAGACGGGACTTATAGACAGTGACAAAATAATGTTTCTACACAAAACAAAAAACCTTTCCAACCAAGCTGATAACAATTTGCCATTTGCTGAATTAAATGATGAAAACCTCCCCGGTAGCTCCATGGCATGGTACAGTCCAAGCTAATACATTCTCTCCTCATTACAACAAAATAGCAATAAAAATACTCTTTTATAAACACAGCAATAGCTTTTATATTGTTCCGTCATGGCAGTGCATACTGGCTGAATTGCCAAAATGCAACATCTATATGTTCTTTCCTTTTTTCTTCTTTGCGCTTGATGATACACATTGCGCTGATTTTGTTTCAGCCTTTCCAATAAATACATCATACAGCCACACACACAAAAAATAAATATATTGCTTTTTGAGGACATCTCCAAATTATCACAGAAGAAAAGGATATATGGAGATAACAGGAAATAACATTCTGTAACACTGGGGTACAACACTGTCTGTCCACCAGGAGGCACTGTTATCTTGTAATGTAACATGATCCTTTTGTGCGTATGACTATAAAATGATCATTATTATTATCATTAGAAGTCTTTTTATTATTATTATTATTATTACAAGTCGACCTCTTAATTGCACAGGGTCTGTTGCCCTTCACATGGATCCTACAGTTTCTCTGCATGAGATCCTTACTAAGATCTGCTGCTGACGATGTCAGTGCAGCGAATTAAATAAAATTTAAACTGTCATGATAGTCTTTGGTTGAAGAGCAAATCTTCACATGCACATGAACTGATAAATTATGTCCAATAAGATGATGAAGATTGAATTCGCTGTTTTGTTGTTTAAAGGGGCTTCGTTGAATTTATTAACGAATAGTGGGAAATGGGAATGAATGCGCCGAGGAAGGAATGGAGACGATGACAGTGAATCAAGTGTTTCACACAAGGAGAAGGAGTGGCAAACTAGGGTGAAGAAGTCCAGCGTGCCTGCTCAGGATTAGCTGACCAGATTAAGAGATTACAGTGAAATTAAGTGTTGCAGGAATGCCAGAGTGGGGAAATGCACGTGAAGTCGCAAAGAGCAAAAAATGACTGATAATTCAGTCAGATAATTAGATCTTTCTTTCTTTCTCTCTTTCCTCCTTCCTCAAGATGGATTGGCTAATGAGACAACAACAACACAAACAACGAAAGACAAATGAAATCTCCAGTTTCGGTCATTTCCTACAGGCCTATAAAAATCTGACTCTGACCCACAAACAACTCACATAGTCAAGACTCTAGTCACCTTTAAAGGAAGATGTAGAACTATACATTTTGATATTCTGGATGGATATTTTTGATGATAATGAGTATGAATGGAGAAAAGGGAACAAACACAAACTTTCTACCTCCGCCTCCTCCTCCAAAACTGTATATACATTGATTCATTCGACTCCGCTTCACAAAGAAAAAGCACACTTCCAGTGCAAATCAATACAAAATATCACAACAGCATCTATTTCTGATACATATTGTATGAAATAGATGCAAAGCACACCAAAACAAAATCTAAATATTCATGTTTCAATTAATAAAAATAAAAAAGTGAAACACAGGAAATGGCTCCTGGTTTAACTTGAGGAGGGAGATGATTGACAGTGACAGGGAGCATGATGTCATTTTGCAGCAGGAGGAGTTGTTCTGTTAAACCACTAACACACTGGGAGTGTTGAGGCCAAAAGGGGAGAAATAAAACGTCATGTTTCTGTTAACTTTCTGGTGTTGATATGACCATTGCCAGCAACCTACTGTAAATACCCACATCTGTTTAGTGAGTTGCTCTCAAGTCAAACAATTCAGAGTGAATATTAAGTGATCCAAAACAATTATCATTTAACAGATAAGTCTGTCACCTTAAGAACCGACTCGAGCATTCATAATGTTCACCACTTAATGGATATTGCACATTGCATGCAATTTCCCGACCTACAGTATGAGATGAGAATTGTGAATGGAGCACACAGGCAGGCAGGCACGCACGCACACGCACACGCACACACACACACACACACACACACACACACACACACACACACACACACACACACACACACACACACACACACACACACACACACACACACACACACTTGACGGCTTTAACCTGTACTGTAACTCACATTTTTTTGGATGGACACATCTCACTCTATGCTGTTTTGGAATCACTTGCTGTACGTGAGGTTCAGAGGATCACAGTGCGGTCCCTCCTGGTGGTCAGTGGTTCAACAAACCCTAATTTCACACTCAGCAGAGAGGTGGGACACGGGGGCCTCCTGCCCTCAAAGCACACTAAAGACAGTACACACATGCAAAATGGCTTCATCTCTGCATCCACCCGTTGAGATATACAGTAAGTAATAAGTCTGTTGGAATATTCTTTGAAGTGCAACAAAATAGGTGTACCGATATAGGGTTGATACCGTATAAATAGTGTAGATATACACATTTTGTATTGTAATTTGTGTATATTTATATATAGAGGGATACTCTGGAAGGAGGCAACAGGAGGGGAGCAGCAATAACGTGGTAATGTTGCCGGTCCTTGCAAACTTTGAAAACACATGTTCACATCCTTTTTTTAAATCCCCTTGTTTGTCATGCAGTATAAATAGACGTCACCTCAAACTAATGTACAGGAAAGAATTTGTCCCAAAGCACACAGACAGAAATAATGACAGGATTGCCACCCTTTAATTTATCATTCTCATCTCAAAACATAACTGGACGAGGTCCCAAAAAGATCTGGGGGTTGTAAACATTTGCTGCAAAGGGTGCGAATGCTGCGATTTCTTTCTGTGTGTGTGCGATGTTGCAGAGAATGAAGAAAGTAGTTTTCAGGAGAGGAAAAAGGGGTCAACCTAGATAGTGTTGATCCTCAGCTTGAAAGACACTCTCCCGGCAAACTTGTCTCTTTCACTTCCAGTGACAATGTTGTTTGCGTTGATCCTGCACTCGATGTTGACGTCTTGATTGACAGTAATGTTAAGGAACTTGACGGCAACCAAAGGTTGAGAGTAGTTCACCTGCAGAAAGCACACCCAAAGACGCCTTTAACCACAGTCTGGAACATTTTAATAAACCATTTAGAAATGCAGAATGCAAAGCTGATAAAACAAGTTGCTCTGTTATCAACAGCAACTCTTAACTCACAGTATATTTTTTGATTTAGAGCACAGGCTTACCTGAGCTTTCTTGCCATAGTAAGGGTAGTACATTAAGTTGAAAGTGCCATTTGGAGGGAAGTACATCAACTCTCCAATTTTGTCACTGTCTTCTTTCTAAAAAAGGGGGGGGGGGGACAGCTTCATCAGTTACAACCTGAAAAATCCACAACCAAGACACTACAGGTGACTTAACTAATGGATGTAACCAAGAAACTCTCCCAGTTGATTACTTACATTCAGATGATAATGTTTTTGTATTACAAATTTTTTTTGGTTATATATGCAAATGACACATTATCGAATTGAACATGCGTGCATTTGCACAAAAAGATTCTATGAAGCCAGGTTCAAAATTCTACAGAGGAGAAATTATATATCACTGGATACATCTTCATAAATCAAAAAATACTTCCAATAGACATAATTAAAATAATTTTCATCATCTGTTTAGGAATAAAATGTTACATAAATCAGGCTGTGAATGATATATAAACAAGCCCCTCAGAATAAAGGTATGTAAGTGGTACTGAAGTGAAGATTATGAGAAAAAAATCATCAGTCTTGAAAGATATGTATTGTAAATGAACTAGAGATGCAAACATACATTGTGTAGTAAAATAATCTAATCATCTCAATGTGTATTTTGAATGTTTTCTTTCCACTAGTTTTGAAATTATGAAAGCGGAATATCCCAAAATGGACGTGAATATCACAAAGTTGAGTCAACTACATAACACCTCATACATTACTGCCCTCTAGACTACTGCTATGCATGTGTCAACTAAATAAAAACTCTGCATGACACACTTTCTGTCCCGTTCTTACCCATTCATCTTTGCCAACTCTGTATTTCTGACAGCAGGCAAATGAAAGGAGCATGATAGAGAAGCAAAAGGAAAGTAGAAGACCAGCAACACACACATGTGGTGTAAATGACAAGATGGCATGCGACACAGATATGACAGTTGAAGCAATTCAAACATAAAACATAAGAGGAAAATGGAGACGAGCTAGAGGTGACATGTCACAGATGAGAATGAGACACAACAGCTATGAATGGGCTTAATTCCAAATTGCCATGTTAAGCCATTCATTTTGAAAGACAAAGAGGGTTTACCTTCGCAGCACAGGTGACATACGGAGTCTGTCCGTCCTTTCCTGGCAGCAGCCCAATCACCTGGTGAGACAGAAAAACAACACATCTCCAGCACCATTCCCATCTCACTCGTATTTACACTGAGACAAAGGGAGAATGATGTTTAAAATTGGTACAAGATATGACAGAAAAAAACAACAATAGCTAAAATCTGGTAAACTGACTTTTCCCTTTTACTGGGATTATCTTTTTTCCTCTTTCCCGACCACTTTCATTATCTCAATCACCCCGGGTCTCCTAGCAACACCATCCATTTCCCTTGCCTCTTTCTCTTTCATACCCGATTCAGCTTGATGATGATGCACGGCTTGCCCGTCTGGTATCCATAGTAACGGTCATGGATTCCAGAGCATTCCTCCAGCATGGTGCGATTGAACTGACAGGAGCGCTTTGGGTTGTTCTTCACGTCGCCACTGTCCTCCTGCAGGAAGTACTGGTCCGGGGTGCACTCGTCGTTTTTCTGGGCCTGGGTGGAGTCGTTGTAGGCTGCAGGAGGGAGGATAGTGGGGGGTGGGGTTTGTTTGGTTTGTAAGAGCTTATGACTCGACTAAAACCCTACTGCAAGGCAATGACCTGACCGCCAACTGTAAAGGAATGATCTCTTATTAAGTAAAAACGACTCACTCTAGGTCTTTGGATAATCCAGCGCAGTAAGCTTTTTGTAAGAGAGGCCGAGTGGCGGACTTACGTGCCAGGAACTTGTCCAGGGTCTGAGTGTACATGTCCCAGCTCTCGGTGTTCTGGATGTTGTAGACAATCTCAAAGGTCTCATCTGCTTTGGGTCTAATGACCATGCCTGAGAGCGACAGGGAGACAGCAGGGAGTCGGTGACACCGCGATACACAGACGGTGACCTCTGTTCGTGCATTTTTAGTCGTCCGTACCTGGTGTGGAGAGCCTGTCTTGCCAGGTGGGTTTGTGTTCGTCCAAGGTCTGCAGCATGACATACATGGTGAGCGCAAACAAGCCGGCCAGGAAAATGTAGAACACTACATAAAAGAGAAGAATAAGACCTGTGGACAAAAAGAGGAGAGAGCTGTGTCAACATGTATGTCATATAATTAACAAAACTGAAAGTCATTAATAAGAATGTTTTAAATGATTCAGTTTAATAGCTTTGACTGCGTCTGTACATTGTTCATGAACCTTGAATCTCAGTCAGCATGACAGAAATGTTTGACTTAGAAAGGTAAATCATACAATTGTAATAAATTCGGCAAACATTTATGAAGTTGTCTTCATTTCACACTGTACAGAAGACCCTGATCCTACTGAAAAAAACAGATACCAAAGTGATACACAGTGTGGATCATTATGTCTATGTGTCTATGTTCCCAAATGTCATTTATTTTTTTGACTTTTATGTTAAAGGTTCAGCTGAACACCCGTCACCCACCCTCCCCTCCCAAATTCAGGAAAACCTATGGCAGTGTTCAGGTAAGAAACTCTCTTCTTGGGTCTCTGTAGAATCATGGCGGTGCAACATAGAGGACTCTGCTCTTGATGTGGATATAAAGTGCTCATTCTAAGGTTGTGGAAACAACAGGTGATACACTGGTCAAAAAACACCAAAATCATGAATTTTATATAGTTTTTTTTCCATCAATTGATCTCCCTAAATCCAACAAACTGGGCGTTTAACCTACTGGGTTAATAGTCTGTATTCAGCCATCATCACCTTTATTACACATAGTGACCTTTGCAGTAAGTAGCACATACAGTGTAAGGATAATGTATTGAAACAATAACTAAATAGGAATTTTATCAAACTCAAAAAACAGTAGTATTGCTAAGGATGTACTAAAAACGACTCCCCGTCCTCATCCTCAAATTTGATTAAAAATGTGGATATATACAGAAATTACATCAGTAATATGTACTGACCTCGATGAGTTCTCAGCTCATGTCTAAACATCTTCAAGAACAACTTGTGTTGTTCATTTAAAAAGGCGTGAGCTATATGCAGACCCAGCTTTTACTTTTTACATTCAGACATTTTCAAAAAAAAAATTCTGTGCTATAACCATCCTTGTGTTTTACACAGTACAATTGTGGAGCGGTGCTTAGCCGTGGTGACTGCATAGCAATGGAAGGGGCTTTTTATTTATGCATGAAGGCTACATTAGACTCATATCTAAAAACTCCACATTAGTGCAGCACATTCATAATTACCGTAATGCGCTGGCACATATTTAACCACCAGTAATCTCTCATCTGAAGAGATAATGGAATTAATGAATTCTGATTAAATGTCGCTGTTGCTGTGTTATGTCTGCTCCGTCACTTTCTGAGCAAAACATGTACACGGGAGGCCAGTTAATCCAATTAGTAAACACATTCCATCCGCGACATCTGCCTCTCTCTATCTCACTCACACGTGAAAAAACTGTCCTTTCCATACTTAAAATCACACAACATGGTCTAAAATCATGTTACTGGTCAAAACATAAACGGCATCTTGTGCTATCTACTTGACCGTAAAACAGAATTGCCCCAAGCCTGCAAAACAAAAAACAACGATGGAATAGCTGGTGTCTGATCAATCTCAATATCGAGCTGCCCCGTCCACGGAGGAGGAGGAGGAACGATGACAGAGGGGGATACAGGAGGAGGGAGAGCAAGCCAGGCACCCCCTGGAGACTGAGCCGCAGGGTCAGGAGATTACAGGCCAACGCGCACTATAGGCCTGTTTCATGATCGGTTCAAGAGGACCACAGTCATAATGTCAGAAAATATAGGGCCGTGACTAATGGTTGTCTTTCTCTCTGGCTCAACAGTTTCACGGAAAACCAGTGAGAGTCACTGGTTTGCAGAGCTCGGGGAGACATCTCCATCTCCAAACCAGAAGGCAATAAGTTTACATGATGCCAACGTTTTTGCATCATGTAATTTTAAGAAACTGGAGCCATTGGATATTGGAAAGGTTTGAAAAAACCAACGATCCAATGATGTAATGTCTCTCATATGGAATCATTAGCTACTTCTGAAGCAGCTGTTCGCTCCCACCTCAGGTCTTCTTGTCTACATGGAGGGCAGAGAACCATGAATCGCACTTTCCGCATGTCCCATCCCCCATCTTGAGCATCAACACCTGGGGCCAGCGTTGGGCAGCAGCTGAGTGCCGTGACCCCGTGGCTCTGCTGGATGGCCCCCCAGCGTGGAGCTCACTCGCCCTGTCAGCAGGCGCAGTGCTGCATCTGCCTCCTCACACACCCAGGCTCGCAGAAATCCATAACAAAATGTCAAGGGGAAGTAGCATCACAGGAGGAAGTAGACAGGGATGTTGGTTTTTATATTCCCCATCCAATTGTTCCTTGAATTATTGGAATCTGAAATTAGATAAATAGTTGAGTAAGGTTTAGGTTAGAAACCCATCTGTAGCGTGGAAAAGACCCAAGCTGAGTCAGTAAATATATAAATGGGCAGGCTCCATGCCTCGGACCACGCCGGCGGCACAACGACGGGACGAGCATCAGATGTAAGATGTGACAAAGTGTTTTCCCCCGTCGTCCGGACGGGATGTTGTGCTACAACCACAAATATGACACCACCCAGGGGAGACTAGATGTGCACACGTGCATACAGGGTCAAGTGTGCAGGCTGGGTGGCCCCCCCCCCCACCCCCCTCCCCCGGCAAAGGTGGTGTTAGGTTTACAGCCTGAGCTGCCGGTCCACGGTGGTGACGGACAGCAGAGCATCTGTCTTTCATCCTGGTTTTGTTGCTGCAGACGGCAGTTGAAAGAGCAGAACAAAAGGCCCGGGTGGGATGGTTTAGTAACCGTTCTTCTTTTTCTCTTCAGCGATAATGGCGGGAGGTGTCTCTTTCCTTTCAGGATTAATTAGGAGGACAAGCTGTTCGCTTGCTTCGTACATTGGTGATAAAGACTCCTCTGAAATAAAAGTGAAAAAGGTCTGGGGAGAGGGTGGGTGGCTTTGAGCTGTGGATCTCTCATCTTTCGTACATGGAGTGTGGTGTGCAATCATACAGGAAGAACAGCGTCATGATTTTGTCTCTTTTCCACTTGCTCCAGCCAGAGCATCTTGTTGTTTTTGGAAGTGGGAGGTGCAGAACAATTAATTAGTACTGTTTTAAATAGAAGAAGTGGTTTAACCGTGTTTGCCCGGCGTCAGCTGGTGGCAACGCAACATCAAAATTGCAGGACTGTTCTACTTCATCAAGGCTATTTCCATATTAGTACAGCTCTTCACACAACGCAGGGCAAACAGGGAAGTGCTCCGTGTTTCATCCTCAAAGGAGCCTTTGATCGAATGCTCTGTGGTGCATATCAACAAGAAATGTGTCTGTTAAATAGACTGGAGACCTGAGTGAAGTGTGTGTGTTGTGTGTGTGTGTGTGGGGGGGGGGGGGGGGGGGGGGGGGGGGGGGGGGGGGTTGCCCATTTTCTCTTTGCTTTTTGAGATCAGTGATGGGCTGAAGACAAGTGACACTAGAGGTACAGTACGTGCCTCATTGGGGCAGTGAGAAAGTGCTCAGGTGAAATGCCAAGTCTAGCAGACCCACATGTATCAGCCGATGGCAGAAATAGCTTAATTAACAAGCCTTAGAGAGCACAGCTTAAAAGGGCCACCAGACCTTGAAGCACCTGGGACACACTGAGCTGGATTAAGTTGTACAATGTGGGAGGGTTCCAACTAAAGGAAGCTTCAGTCAGTGATTCCCAACGCCGCACCAACAGAACGATCTCTATTCAGGGAACACGAACACCAGAATGCCACTGCAAGTCAAGTAGTCCGACCGCAAACACTCAACTTCAGCACCGAGATCATGTCCCCCCGCCCCAGTGAAGAGATCAAAAAATGATCTCAATTCCGGAGAGTGGTTTACTTCTGGCCAAACGTCCCGAAGTGATACCTTCCCCAGCAGCCAATGAAGTCATTAGAATGGGATTAAATCCCTCAGTGATTTACACTCACTGGGAGGGGCTCGGGTTGGAGGTGATACAAATAGCATTTGGCCCTCGGCTTTACCCAGATTAAAATGCTCCAATGTCATTAGAACAGAGCCATATGTGCCCGATCATTTCATGAATCTTTGAAACGGGCTGGTTGTGTGTGTGGCAGAAAAAGAGGGCAGCACATAGCAGAAGCTATATGTTAGAGATAGATGCTGGGGTCGGATCTCCCTGCAAAATCTCTGGTGGTGGTGGGGGTGGGGTGGGGTGGGGTGGGGCTGGGGGGGGGGGGGGGGGGGAAACCTGAAAATGAATGACATCAGCTCGAGCCACAGGCACGCACAGCACATTTTTTTTCACTTAACTTCGGAGAGAAACCTCCCCAGAAAAAAAAAAAACAAGAGAAAGAAAAAAAAAAGTCTCCTCTGCAGCAGAATCCACATTAACCCTCTCCACGACTCTCTCCCTCCCGCAGAGAGGAGCTGGTCGGAGGCAACAAGAGCGGGACCTGTGTCATCATAGTGCTGCAGTCAGCTGGCAAAACTCTACATGCAGAACGACAGGCAGGTTCCTCCACCGTCGCGTCAAAGCGCATTGCGCACGGAAAGCACTGGCATCAATTAATTAATAAAGAAAGAAAGAAAGAAAGAACCGAGCAGGAAAAAAAAAACCGTCCCCCCCCCCCCCCCCCCCCCCCCCCCCCCCCCCCCCCCCCCCCCCTCCTCCTCCCTCCCCCCCTCCTCCTCCTCCTCCTCCTCCTCCCCCTCCTCCCCCTCCTCCTCCTCATCCTCCTCCTCGCCCCGGCTTCCACGGGAGAGGTGCCGCATTTCAGATTTTCAGCACCAGGCTGGTTGTGGACAGCGACTCATGAGCCTGAACCTGGACATTGGTGGGAGGTGGTGGGGCGGTAATGAACTCAAACAACGTCAATCTAAATGGTTAAAATCACAATTAAACAGTCACACAGTCATTTCCGAGGGAGCTGCAGGGGCCAGTGACAGAGACCTGTTACAGAGCCGAGGGGGACCTGCATGTTTTTGCTGCATTGCTGTAGAGCCGGAGCCGCCACTCACCCCAGCTGCTCGCCGTCCTGCCCAGGAACTCCCTGGTCCTCGGGTTCCATATATACTCCTTCCAGCCGCTTTTCTCTCCATCCTTGGCCATTTTGTCATAAAAGTTGGGGGGAACCTGTGCTGAGGGAAGCGCCCTGGTGCAGGGGAAGAAAAATATGAGCCGGCTCTGAACAACTACAGCCAGACACTAGAGAGGGAGAGAGAGAGGGAGGGAGGGAGAGAGAGAGAGAGAGAGAGAGAGAGAGAGAGGGGGAGGGAGAGAGAGAGAGAGAGAGAGAGAGAGAGAGAGAGAGAGAGAGAGAGGGAGGGAGAGAGAGGGAGGGAGAGAGAGAGAGAGAGAGAGAGAGAGAGAGAGAGAGAGAGAGAGAGAGAGAGAGAGAGAGAGAGAGAGAGAGAGAGAGAGAGGGAGGGAGAGAGAGAGAGAGAGAGAGAGAGAGCTACTGTACCGCCGTGAAGAAGGGAGGTAATTAAAAGGGTCTGTTTCAGGACTCAAAGTGCACAGATGAGTGTGGTGCAGCGCCGCAGTCTTCCTCAGATCAACACCGGTGGATGAAGGAACAGCGGCCCTACACACTCAGTCAGACCCGGTCACTGCTGCCCTCCCCCAGCTCCTGTCTGCATGTCGCAGAGTTTTGATGAGTGGTGCAGAAATCTAGTGATACTGCGGTAAAGAGCCCCCTCCAACCCCCAACACCCCCCCCCCCCATCTCATCCTCTAACCCTTTCGCCAGAGCTGACCAATCACCGGCGCCGCGTCCTCCCTCCCCGTGACGGACAGCCCTGCTAGTGGTTGCTGAGGGCACGATTTTGATTGGCTCCGAGGCCCGCCGCGTCACGTCGCTGTGATATTCCTAAAGGACTCCGACGTGTCTGTGTTACCCGGTGAAACATCCGCAGCCCCCTGTACTGTATTCAATTATCTATTTGTGGAGATCAGAGGAATCACAGGGGCCGTCGTTATTCATCGCATACTTCCGAATTGAAATCATTGGTAAAGTGGCCCGCTGACAGAAGTTTTATTATCTGGACACTGCAAATGATAACATATTCTTATTATAATAATTTTGAGAATTATATCAGCTGGTGTGGTTTTCTTAAACCTCAAATTTGGAAAATTTGTGAGACAAGCTGTCAGTACATTTGCCCCATCTACCCCCAAATAACATTTTAGAAGTGGCAGCTTATCAAAAGCTTTATAAGTGTAACTGTAACTGCTGACGTGGGATGTTAAGGGGGGTTGAAAGCAGCGCCCTCATTTGGAGGCTGGGGGAGTTGCAGCACCTGCTGCATAAGTGCAGTGGGAACACAATGTCCACTTTCCCACCATCTCCAATGTGAAACAACACGAGGCACGGACACATGCAAACGTTCTGTTTGTTGTGTAAAGTTCATTATATAAAATTTATTTTTGAATGACAATATCAATGCAAATATAGCACTACAGTGATTTCCAAGGTACACCGTATCTCACCATATCAGTATAGTATGGCACTCGTATAATGGCCACCGTTTAGTAGACACACAAAACCCACGGCTTCTGTAAACTATTCTGGGAACTGACACCTAATGGGTTCCGTATCAGTCTGTGAAAAGGAATCATGGTAATATGATCGCGTGGTGTCTGAAATTAAATTGGGCACAATAATAAGTATCATTGGGAACTTTTCAGTATAAGGAATCTCTGCATGCATTGCACTTGCCCATTTCCATGACCCTGACCTGTGTTTGTTTGGAAAATCCTCGACTGTCAAACACAAACAGGTGGAGCTAAAACAAAAGGCCAAGCAGTGAGTCTCAAATATCGAGATAGGTCTTCTTTTCACGGGGTGAACTGTACTGTACAGTTTGGAGCTAACTATTGTAAAACAACAACGACCAAGAGACATTCAAGTGCCTTAATACTATTACAGAAGGGCTCACTCGTCAAGGTACAAACTCCGACTCACATGGCTTTCCAAAATAAAACAAATATGTAACAATAAGCACGATTATTAATAATGTTTCTCATGGTTACACCGTGTAGTTGAACGAACGACACCAGTAGTTCAAGATAGCAGCAAAGTATTAAAAAAAGAAAAAGAAAAAATTTAAGAAATCTGTACATAAATAAAAATGAATGTAGAAAAAAACCGATATAATAAATAAAACAGGAACACATCTTAAAGGGAATCTTGCATAAATTTAAATAAACAATTGTTGGACTGTGCCTTTCTTTTAGAGGGCGAACTGTTTATTAGTTGAACTCTAAGTAATGCATGGAGTGGCTGCAGCAGATAAAGTACTTAACTCTTTTAGAAAAATCAAGTGAACAAAGTAATGTTTTATACAGTATATGCTACATAATATGTATTGATTACAAGTATGAAAATGGAAATAACTGCTACATTTTCAATACAGTTGTACATATCTATTTACAGAACCTTTAGAGGGTTTTAATTTCTCCGACCCATATACCATGTTTTGTGCAGATTGTTCCAGCATTCTGTCTGAGGTGATTGATACTCACAGTCTTGTCAGTTGCACCATGTTGTACAGTCTGTGTTGGTGGTGGTGTCAGTGCTCGCTGCTGTGTGGAGGGACGCTCACGAGTGTGCAGCTGTGGGTAGAGTAAGCATGAGCGATGACGTTTTTTTGGACCATTGATCTCTACCTACTGTATGTTTGACTGGACCGTACATGATGTGCCATCTGTCACACAACACCTTTTTTTTTATGATACCCCAAGAGCAACACGTTCATGTTTTTGTACAACCACATCATGATATTAGCATAGTGAAGCTCTGCTGTATGTGAAAGTTTGGACATGATCATCTCTACACACACACACACACACACACACACACACATATATATGTATCATTTTTTACAATACTGTATGTCTATTGTGACATGCAGAGAATGACACAGTAAATATGACTTGTTCAAGTCTTAGATATGTATGTTAGGCTAGTTGACACAAGTTTGAATTATGTTGCTCCAGCTTCGGGAGCATATTGCTATAAAAATTGCAGAAACGTTGAGAAAGTAAATAGGTACATTACAAATATGCAAACAGATACAGTAGGTAGCTTTTTACTCCTCGGTGGTGATTATTTGCATCCACAATAACAATCTATTCATACCAAGACATCTCATATGCATTCACGATTTCAAGAAAAGACATCTCGACGGCTTTTCGACAGGTCCGGCCTTTTCTCTCAACCACAGAGCAGTGTGTCGGACAACTGTGTGTGCTGGAGAAAATACATGATTCTCATGTCTCAAGTAGTCAGGAGGACATTTTGGCAACACCGATCTCAGAAAACATCCCACCCATTATTGTTTAAGTCGGTGTCTTCGTTTTTGTAGCAATATTACTGGTGTTTTTGTCGCAAAAAAATCATTGGCAATTAGAACACGTCAACTGAGTACATACAGTAGTAGAGAGCAAGTACAAATCAGCTGGGTAAGAAATGAATTTAGTCTGATTGGAATACCTGCTTTTCTTCACCTCTTTTGTCAACGATTTTTTTAGTTTGTTCTTTCCAAATGACTTCAGTCTCCAATAACCTTGAATACTCTTCTCATTCAGTTTGTCACACAATAAGTGTGCTGGCAAACGTCTTCTTCTTTGTCCAACATCTTTCTTTCCTCTGTAGCTCATCTCACCACAAACCATTTAAAAAATATTCCTGATACTGAACCTTTTTTTTTTACTCTCAGCTCTTCTTCATTGTCCATCAATCTTCAGCTCAATCTGTGTGTTTTGTGTCTCCTTCGTGCTGTACTTTCTGGGCTGTCTTTCCACCTCAGATCGCTGTGTCCCACACAACGGCTTGCGGCCTCTGGCAGGGTGGCGTGCCAGTCTTACGGGGCTCAGGTGTCCGTCTCCAGCTAGGGAGGATGGGCATGCTGTCCTGCTTGCACAGGCTTTTGTCAGGGCGCCTATGGGCCTTGATCTCTTTGCACAGGCAGCGTTTGCGCTCAATGACTTCCAACAGCTTGCCGTCTCTCTGGGTCTGCGCTGCGGACTGGGTGGTGCCTGCGCCGACAGCAGGCTGTCCCTGTGCCAGCTGGGCGAGCTGCTGGAACTGCAGCTGCAGGTGGTGCTGTTGCTGAAGCTGCTGGAGCTGCTGCTTTAGCTGGAGCTGCTGCTGGTGGAGCTGAAGCTGCTGCTGCTGCCGAGACACACTGGGACTGCAGGGCGCCTGAGGCTGGGCCAGACCATGCAGCTGGAAAAAAAAAATCTAAATTGTGAATTCATGGGATGTTTCAAGAGTATTTCTAAATAACCTGAAAGACCACTGCAGTGTTGTGTAAATTGGCAACCATTCCTGACGCATGAATAAAACTGCAGTGTCCCTGGACAGCCACCAGGATGCAGCGTTGCTTCATCTCTCCCAGGTTGAGGGGGGTCAACCAGACGCATGCAGACAGTCTCTGCAGCACACTCAAACTGCGTCAGCACTTGCTATGCAGCCCGAATCTGGGGGAAATGCGCTGCTAGAAGACTGCAGCTCATCTCGCCAAAACAAAGCACCACATGTTCATGCAGCCAATGCACTCATTTTCTGATTACATATCGGCCTCATGTCATGTGCCTCTGTGACTCTTATTCTTTTGAAGCAGGACAGAGCCTTGTTCTGCTCAGAGGACATGTATACCGGCTATAAATAGATCTGCAGGAGCAGGGTCTCTAGCACGAAGGGAAGCAATAATGACAACGATATTAATGTTCGCTCCCAAATCGACCATGAATGGAGTTAACAGAGTCCATAGTTATGAGGCTGGATATTACACTGTATATTCACCTGATTCAGGGCTTCTCGCACTGGTAGGCTGCTCTGCCTCTGGACGTCTCCTCCACCCACCTGTCTGACTCCAGCAGCAGAGGAGGAGCGGCCCAGCCGCCCCACTTCTGTGGAGAAACAAACATCGCCCTGTGTGACTGCAAATGACAACACTGGAATAGAAGTTTTCATCCTGACACACGGACTGCTGTGAGTGTGTAACCACACACATGTGAGTTGAGACCACAGAGCCTCTGTACACACACACACATCATATTTTAAACTTTTAGATGAGTTTTGAGTACCCGTATTCCTTAATGGGTATTAGAGCAACACTTTTTTTTTATTATTGCAGGTATGCTATCACTGAGATTTGTTCCTGTACCGCTGTTTCACTCTGCCAATGTTGGTATTTTGTATTGTGAACAGATTTTCAATTCATTTATTGTACATGGAAATTATAGTTTAATTTTGGTGGTGAGTCTAATCTGCTATTCAACAATTATTGTTCATCCAGACTAAAACACAGTCAAATGTGATTAAGTTTTCTTTTTTTTCTTTTTTTATATATGCATCGTGAAAAAACAAGTTTAACACTGAAGTTTCAAAATTGATGCAATTGAGTGAAACAGCAATTTGAAAGATCATTCATGGGCCGGTGTGGCTCCACTCTCTATCACTTTGCTGAATATGAATTCGGTAATATAATATAACACAGTGTTTTTGTCACAATGTATAACACAACTGAATGTGAACAGGGCTCAAGAATGGTTGTATGCAGGGATGTGGTCCTGATTTATTTTATTGGTTCTGTATTGAATTGATTCTCAAGGTATAAAATGTGTCTAGACATTAAGACTGACAAAGAGACACTAAGCTTCGAGACAAACTTAGATACAGGAGGATGAACGGAAGAGGAGATAAGAGGAGAGGATCTGCTTGTTTCCTTCCTCTCCTTCTTTTCTTTAAAGGGGCAGTAAGCAATTCTGGAGAGAGCTTGTCTCTCTCTTTGCTGTTGTTGTAATTTCACTGCTCCGGCCGGGTTGAGAACCCACAACCTCCGGTATGGGAGTCCGACGCACTTGTTTTTTTGTTTTCCGGTTTACAGAGCCAGGGCTGAGCCGAAAACCTTGATTTTTATTTTTAGGCGCACACACAAAAGTGATAGCTAACGGACGCTGAGGAAATATTAACAGATTTTTTGCAAAACGTGTATTGCTTTAGAATTGCTTACTGCCCCTTTAAGTCCGGTGGTTTTAAGCCACATTGGATGTCAAAAAATCATGTAAGCTGTCCAAGTTTAAAAGCTATACCCATATCCACTGAATCCACCGATATAATGTAGTTCCTTTTCCGAATAGGATGTTGTGGTTAAGCACTGTGAGTAAAAGATTATGAACACGGTTAGCTTACCTCCATTTCGACAGGCGGGGAAAGTCTGGCAGGGAAGAGGCAGGCCTAATCTGGGCAGGGCTCTGAAACCCAGGCTGTGATCCACACCGGCCAAGGACTCACTGTGACCAAGGGCCCTGCTGCTCACACCACTGAAGTGGACTGGGATGCCTGAGTGGCCTCCTCGAGACCCCAACCCCAGCTCCTCTTTATCCATCCTTAACAGGGCATCAGCACTTCCATTCCATGCACGCCCTTCATCCTCTGAGACAGTGGAGGGAAAATAATGAATATTTCAAATAATTAGAATACCTAATAATAAGGCAACTTCAGCCAGTATTTAAAATGACCTCTGACTTACTATCTGTCTCTCTGCTCCCATGGCTGAAGGACAATTTCCTCTGCATAGGCCAGTAAGACCCCTCATCGGCGGTTAAGCTGGCACTGCTGTCCCATGGCATGAAGCCAACTTTAGAGTGGTGGGACACGGACCCACCATTACTCTTGGATGCCCCTTCACCTACACCAGTAAGACTCGAGGGCTGCTGCAGAGACGGAGTCTGACAGCTCCCTCTCAGGCTCTCGTAAGCCGGCGGTCTCCGGAAGCCACCAGAAGGGTAGGTCCACAGCAGGGGGCTGTCTGAGGAGGGAGGCTTGTAAGCTGGCAGACCATGAGGAGTGTGAGAGCGGAGATGTGGGCGAGAATGAGGACGCTGAGACGAGGATAATGGTGTAGGGGTTGAGCTGGTGCTGCTTTGAGACATTTTGCTGCTACTGCCGGTCGCGATATCCATCTGCAAGGAGCGCGGCCCTCCATCCCTATCCCGATCCCTTTCTCTCTCCCTGTCTCTATCTCTGTCCTTGTCTTTCTCCTTGTCTCTGTCTCCCATTCTGTCCCTGTCTCTAGCTCTATCCCTCTCTCTGTCCCTGTCCCTATCCTTGTCCCTGTCCCTGTCCCGGTCCCTGTCCCTGTCCCTGTCCCTGTCCCGGTCCCTATCCCTCTCTCCTTTCTCGGACTTCAAGAGGAAGCTCACAGACTTGCCTTCCTTGCCTGTACTCGAGGTTTGGGTTTGGACTGTTGCCTGGTTGGAAGTCTGAGAGCCGCTCTTGGTTGGAGCGGGAGAGTCTCCCCTCTCTGGCTTGCGATAGTGATGGTAGTGTGAGGGGCGATGGTGCGGGTGGTGGTGATGATGGGAGTAAGGGGAGGTGGATTTGGAGGAAGGAGGCAGGGGTGTGGAGTGACTCCTGGCTCTCAGTCCGGGAGCTGGGCCTAACTGGGCGTCTCTGCTGTGTTTGTCCTGCTGGGTCGCACTACCTCCTGATGATTCCTTGGAGCCGGACAGGGATATAGGAAGATTAGAGGAGGTTGAGGAGGAGATGCCGGCTTGAGTCATCACGCTGGACGTTTGAGTTCCCATTTTAGCAGCAGCAGATGCCTTGTTTTGCACCCCGACCCCGCTGGAGGCTGCCGCCGGCTGTGGGAAGGCAAGCAGCGGGGGCCGGTGCTGCAAAAGATTGGGGAAAGGGGCCGGGATCTTTGTGTTGGCCTCCGGCTCGGATTTACTCCCTTGCAGCAAGTAAGGAGTAGGAGCACGTGGAGTGTGTGGACTGGTGGAGAGGACCTGGGGGACAGGGGTGGAGGATGCGGAGGAAGGCAGAGGAGATGAATGAGAGATCGACACAGTCGCTTTGGGTTTGGAGTAGGAAGGTGAGGAAGAGGAGGGGCGTGGTAAAGAGGAGGAGCTGCTGGAGGAGGAGGGGGTGACATGGAAGTGTTTAGAGGTTTTATGTTTCTCATGTTTGGGAGGAAGGTGTCTGTGGGACTCTCTGTCCTGTTGCAAAGGGTATTTCATCTCCTCATAGATTGCCTCACTCTGGTCTGAGTCAGAATCAGGAGTGGTAGCCACGGGAGTGACAGGGTGGGGGGTGGCCGTCTGGCTGTCTCTGGTAAACACCTGGCCCACCATCTCGATATAGACGGGCTCATCCTCCCCGTCTCCTGTCTGAATCTGAGAGTCTGTTGCCTGGAAAGGCAGGGATGTGGCAGAATGAGGCACACGTGGAGGAAGAGGGTCAAGGGAAAGCTGGGTGCTGGGACTTCTCTTGGGCTTTAAAGGAGGCACCTTCTTTGTTCCAATCTCTCCAGAGTCAGACTTCTTCATGGCTGTAGGATTAACACAAAAAAACCCATGAAAACAAGAAAAGAGAGTTTTCACTTTAGAATAGGCACATGAACACAGAATTACTAACCATTTTTCTTCTCTGAGTGTTTGGCCTGTGAGTGAGAGGGTGGAGGGGGGGGCGGCGTCTCTGGAGGTCCTCTGCTGTCAGCGGATGACGAGCTGAGGCGAGTGCTTGGGTGACGTTTGGGTTTGGCCGGGGGGCAGCGGCCACCGTGTTGGGATTGGGTGTCAGAGTAATCTCCGTTCTCTAGACTTGTGTCGCCGGCACCGACAGCGTGACAGGACTGAGAGCGCGGCGCCATGGCAGAGGCACAGGAGTGAGGGGACAGGTCCTGGGAGGCTGGCATGGTCATGAAACCCATCCGGAAGTGTCGGCGGAAAGACGCCAAGTCGCGGACTTTGCCAACGGTAGCTGAGGCGTCATTTTGGGATGAGCTGCAATTTGGGAATGGAATTGGGAAGAAATGGATGAAAGAAAAAATATTGAAGCATGAAGAAATCAGAGTGAAGTGAAAAACCTTGATGTAGTACCCTTTATATTGAGCTCCCTCCTCCACTCTCTCTCTCTCTCTCTCGTTGGACTTGAAACATTGCTTTTTCAATAAAGAAATGCCTGCAGGGCTTTCATGGCCAAAGGGAAAGCCCAAGAGGTTCCTCCATCTTTTGCTTCGACATATCTTTCCATCTGAATTCCTCCACATCTGCTTCCCCTTCAAACACATTCAATTAGGAAATCAATTCCCTTGTCAAAAACAAAGTACTCTTTGCGTGTACTGTGCTGCTGGAATCGCCTTAATATATATCTTTACATCCTCAACCCACATCTGTAGCGTGTTCCCGCCAGAAGCTTTTCATCGGTTACCATGGGTACAGTAGGGATTTTCAGTTTGTTGATTGTTTGTCTTTGAAATCATCAATGACGCGAGTTCCCACAACAACTATAAAACTGACAAAAAAAACTTCATTTTAAATGTTGAGGTATTATAAAAGTAAAAATATATATTTTTAACTCATAGCCAGTAAACCAGAATAGAATCAAATGTGCTACGTTTCTGACCGTTTGGAGTCGAGCAGAGTAAACAGCGGCTCAGGTTGTTGAAATAAACCTGGGAGGGTTGATGACGTGCTGAGTTCCCCGAACCATAACATATGCTGCCTTACTTCACAGAAACACATGATAAGTCCCTGGCCTTTAAGCCAACTTGCATCGGAAATGGTTGACTTACTGTCTCCGTATAACAGACTTTTTTATTAACAAGGCTACTGTGAAGTCACTGTACTTGGGGAAAACGTCAGAGGAGAGAAAAAAGTATTTGTATCTGTGGTGAAAACATTTTTTTAAAGTTCCCAGAACTTACTGCAGTGATGCAGGAGGAAACCACAGTTTCATGAGGCTGATTCATACTTCAGATTTGTGTTGATAACATCTCAGCGAAGACACATCTGCGTATCCACATCTGTCTACATATTTGACACCGCGAGAGATTGGGTTTCCGAGTGCGTAATTAAATAGCTCAAATGCATGATTATTCGGTGTGTAAGTGATTCATCATAGCATATAATTGCGCCATATGACTATGGGTCATGGAGCACTCTTTTAGATCATTTGCAATCCCTGTGGTACAATGAGGCGAAGAAGAAAACACTTCGGCTCTTACAAATTGTCGTCAACTTTGCGAGCAGCAGAAGCAGCACTCGGGAGGCATCAAGGAAAACACAGAGGCTCCTGTTATGTGTGAGGCAGTGTGTGTCTGCGCCTGAATGCGTGTGAGTTGTGTGTGTGGAACAGCATCAGAGTGTGTTTGCATCTGCAAACACATTGCAAGTATGTTTGTGCCCTTGAACGCCTGTGGAAATGTACTTGTGACTATCGGCATAGATACTACAGGGCCCAAATTTAGCCCAGAACAGAGGCTGAGCAGTTCCTTCTGGCACTTTTTTTCTTCTTCTCACTTCTTGTTAGGGCAGAAGAGAGCCCCAACTCTACAGTGAATAGAGACATTTCGGGAAATAGGCTTATTTGTGTCCTGCCAACAGTTATATGAGAAGATTAATACCACTATAATCTGCCTAATAACAAACTAGACCCAGCAGCTGGGTAGCCTAGCTTAGCATAAAGACTAGAAATAGAGGGAAACTGTTAGCTTGTCTCTTTCTAAAGATAACATCAACTGAACTGCACCTAAAAAGCACACATTTGTTTAATCCCTAAAAAACAGTGGTTTTGAGGGTTGTTGAATCTATCTATCTATCTATCTATCTATCTGTCTATCTATCTATCTATCTATCTATCTGTCTATCTATCTATCTATCTGTCTATCTATCTATCTATCTATCTGTCTATCTATCTATCTATCTATCTGTCTGTCTATCTATCTGTCTGTCTGTCTGTCTGTCTGTCTGTCTGTCTATCTATCTAACTATCTGTCTATCTATCTATCTATCTATCTATCTATCTATCTATCTATCTATCTGTCTATCTTTTTAGATGTTGAAAAGGTGATGATTTTCTTGCATTTTCTAAATATGTCAAAATTTGAAATTTGTATTTGCCTTCATGGATTTAAGGGGACTGCTTTCTAACAAGATGTTCCGCAATATGAACACCATCTTTATGATTTAAAGCAAAGTTCTGTATTTGTCATCATGATAGTCACATCACTTATCTTTGTGCAGGCTACCCACTGGAAGATATTCTCAGAAGTTTTTGCTAAAGAAATCCAGTCAAGATAATTCTGCCCCTAGCAGCTACTGTCCTATTTCTGATTTGTCTTTTGGGGCAAAGTTTATGAGTGGGTTATGTTTAACCAGCTGATTGAGACTATCTGTAAAGATATTATCTTTGAGGACACCCATTCTGGTTTGAGGTGAAATCAGAGCAGTGAACATGTTAAAGTTTCAGATGAGTTAAGGTTGAGCAGCTGACACCGAATGTGTAGCTGCCCTCATTCTGTTGGAATTTGCCGACATTTCTGACATGATACACGGCACTAATTGATTGCCTTAAGTTATGGGTTGTCTCTCAAATAGATTTAAAGTGAAATGATTCTTCTTTGGTGCCGGGTATGAAAATACAAAAAAAAATAAAATCGAAAAATGAAATATTGGCCTGCCGAAACTGTAACTAACCCTAACCTAACCCTCATACCAAAACTGAGTAGGTTTTAAAGACCTTGAAGTGCTTTAACACATGGTTAGTATGTTAAGGCTTGGATATAACAAATACATTTCTCCTGTGGGTTTACTGTACGCATGATATGTACTGTACGCATAAAAAAGTAACAGCCGTGAATCTCGGACTAGATCTCTGTTCTCTGTTTCAAAACATGCAATGCAGACATTTAAATTATCAGCATTTAAAGTAAAATCAAAAGCAATAACTAATATCCAATCAAACTTATATCCTGCTTTTTGAAAGTGGGTGAGTCCTGATAACTTTGGACCTTAAGATGTGATTCATAACAAAGCGCGAAAGTCCCTGTGTTCTTCAGTTGGGCGATGCAGGAAAACCAACTAATGTTTAAATCCTGTTGACTGAATGTCCAATTACTTATAGCATCAAATAAAGTTAGTTGGCAACATTGTTAACTTATTTGTATGTACAATACTTTAGCATGAAATGCATTAAGGCTAATGGACATTGGAAAATCCTTTTTTTTATGATGAAAGTTAAATAATGGGGGCCGCTATGTGTCTTTTTATACACGATTCAAAGAGGAGTCGGATAGTCTCCTCTTCTGTTCAAAATTATAACAATGAAAACCACGACATTTCCTGCATCCTACTTTTATACAACAAAGATAACAGGGCTTAGTGCGTCTGAGTGCATTATAGCTGTTGCTGGGAATAAAGTTTGACGTAACAAATATTCAAATTTAGTTAGATAAATATATGAAAGGAATCCTAACTCATTTGTAAACTAAGAAGTTTACCCATATGTCATTTAATGCTCTAAGGTGGATAAAGGTGGTGCACTGTCTCCTAGCATTAAAAGTATTTCCAAATATATTTTCCTACAAAAATGAATGGTCTCAGTCACATTCTGTCCTTCCCAATAAATACTTTTTACAGCTTGACTTCATCCCGCAAAGCCTATATTGACGTACTGTTAACTAATAAACTGAGCAGACTTCATATTATTTCTCCAAACCTCACTGCTTGGTCTTGCGCAAAAAAATCAAACAATTCATATCCATTTCTCACAGTTCCCTGAAGACTTTTTAAAATGACAAAAAAGCAACAAAAAAAGGTGTTTTAAATTTAAAATGAATAAATGCAGATTCAAACAATAATCCTCTTCATCTCTTTTTCATTTACGTTCCATTAATACGATGATCTGTCAACTTTACATTAATGACCCCTTTGCAATTAACATACATTTAATGACAGAAAAGAAATTTGTGTTTGTCTTTTAGTCATCCCACTTGCCAAATTGAATATTAATAACTGAATTGCTTTAGGGGGAGTTTTGAGGCTCTATTTAGTCCTCCGCACATCTGAATACGCATACCCCCACCATTCTATTCACACTGGTCTCATACCTCAGCTCACATCAAGGTTTTCTTGCACCAGTTGCCAGTTGTCTCTATTTTTAAACTCTCTCCTATTTACCATTCTGTATCTCCACAGAATGCTTTCAAATGTGATGTGTCTCCTGAGGGCAGACTACCAGTACACCCACACACACGCACGCACACACACTCCCACTGGTTCTGCAGTCGCTCCTCGTCCTGCCTCGAGTCCATTTGGTCCCCATCCTTTCGGACCCCTGTGCGGTTTCATCCCTGACCCTGCCTTGCTCGCAATCATCACTGGTCATGTCCTGCCTCTCACCTCTGCTGCTCTGGCCCCACTCGGCTCAGCTTTCATCGCTCATCGTGTCCTGCGGTCCCATTTGCTGCCCTACACCTCCACTGGCTTGATGCTGCCACGACATTGATCTCTGCTGCCAACACGAGGGCCTCCAATTACCGCTGTGAGTCAGAAAGCACTAGAACTCACTTCTAAACAAGCTGAATTGTTGTCTCTGATGTTGTCCCTCTCCTCAGTGGCACAAATAGCCCCGCACACAGCGTAGAATTTGGTGAATTATAGGTGACTCACTTTTGAACAGCACATCTCTCCTCTGTCCCCCAAACACCCGCTCACACACACAAGATCACACACTTGTGGGCATGCACACACTTTTCTGAAAGATGCTGTGGGATGAGATCACGTTGCTGACAACTGTTTGGACTCTTACAAAGTATAAAAAGTAAAATAACTCATTCTGTATAAAACAAATGTCTCCTGTGAATTTTATTTGATCTCATTATTATTTTGGTAATCCTGATGCATGAGTAGCACTTTAGTTTTGTAGCTGTTCAGGGTCGGGTAGTTGTCAAGCAGTTTAGGTTAGTGGTTTCCAATGATTCAGTTTCCTTCAACACGGTCACAAGAGGTTCATAAATTGGGTAGTACCAGTTCCGCTACATACATTTGTATTACCTTTTGTGAAATCTTTGCTTATTATGGAACAGTTGCAGAGTGGAGTTGCTTACAACTCATATGCATCTGAAACACAACAAGAAGCCTCAACTTAAGTCTTAATTCATGAAGGGTCACTAACCAAGAAATAATTGGAAACCACTGGTTTAGGTCTAAAGATTCTGTGAGCGGTCAGGAAAAAAATGGATAATACTGGAGAAAATACTTTGTAAGTGGCATAGGCTACAGTGGAAAAACTCAAGTAAACTACAAGTACATTAAAAATGTAATTGAGGAGAAGACACCACCACTGCTGGGAGGTCTGCACGTCCTATTGTTACAGCATATTTAATAAAAACGTATAGAGGCAATAAATTAGAAATTAGAACATTTAAAGCTTCTCTCTTGGAAAGCATTGTGAGTGAAATACACCTGTAGTCGTCAAACAACAAAAACAATGACACCTTGAATGTTAGAACCTCTGATGAAAGTCTGTAATGTACAGACACAATAATCCCATGTGAATTAAGACAATTGAGGCAACAACTCAGTTTCATTTTCTTTCGTCAGTGGTTTTGGCTCCATTTTGCCCTCGGACAATTTGGCTTACATTACAGAAGTTTATCTCATCTACAGAACATATTAACTTCATTGTGAACTGCTGTTATGCAAATGTGCTCGAGACTCTTCAGACGAACCCCTCTGACTTCATGAACTGTGCCTGGAATTAAGATGTTGAAATTAAACCCATTCATGGCGGCTAAGAGGTTTATATCCCCACTGAACTGAACCCTAATGTAATCCCATATATGCAGAGCTCCTGGGAGCTGATCCTCTCACCTCTTTTTGCTTCCCTCTTGGTCCCTCTGCCTCCAGTCCAAGCGGCTCTTACGATACAGCAGGTTCATGTCGCTGCGGGGTCGCTCCTCCTCGCACCCAATCACAGCGCAGTGTAGCCGCTTGCTTCGCCTCTCTATGTCACGCAGGAAATGCTCGACTGCCACATCCTGCGCTGAGCCAGAGCTCATGGTATAGAGGGAGACTTGGGAGATGGGCACGTGTGGCACGGACAGTCTCCTCCAACTCACCTAAACAAGAAGTAACAAGGGCAATGTTAGAGCTCATTAATCATTTAAAAACACGTTTAACAGCTTCCCAGCCTTCCTGCAGCTGACGAGATTGACAGTGACTACTTTGTAATGTGGCGACACACACTATGAAACCCAAGTAATCAACCCCCAAAGTACTGGCAGAACTTTCGGGGAGTCGTAGCTTATCAGTCTCTCTGTGTCATAGCGAGCACTCCTGCCCATTACTCCAACTGGCAGCCTTCAGAGCAGAGACACGGTGATGCATGATGATGACGGGGGGCACAGTTTTGTTTATCCTTACCTCCAGTGTATCACATGAAAACTATTTATTCTTTCGTTATCCAGTTATGAATATTTGAGTAAGCATGGTAACTCAGCTGCAGAGCATCTCTGGCTGTAGGCCCTGGGATGGCCCAGCTAAGCCTGTCTCATAGCCAGACGGTAATGTGGTTTGTCATATGTAGCGCATGAACAACTTCCTACTCACGCTCACCCCATGAGAAGTCAGGCTTGTTGTGGGGCAGATATCGGAGCGCCCAACAGTATTTTCATGATGGAGAATGTGAGTGCGCAACGCAATTGGCTGAGAAGACCTCGGCTGTCAGCTGATGCATGTTTCCAGAGTTTTTTTCATCATAAACAGAAACAGAGCTCGAGCTTTTTTTTTTTGGTAGTGGACACTGGAACATTATTATCGGTGCTTCTGGCATTGGTTCTTGTTTTGAACTGCACAGCATGGCTGGAGAGCAAGACTGAGTCACTTTCACGAGATGCAGTAAGATGAGGCATATGTTGCCGGTTGGTAATTTTAATGGCCCATATTGGCAGATTTCACAAAGTCTCACAATGAAGATGACGGGGAAAATACCCAAAGTAAAATGTCTAACCCATCTTTTTATGTGATTTTTTTTTCAATTTCTGCTGTGCATTCACAACGTGGTACAATGTAACTGCAGGCAAGTCCAATGTAATGAGCTCTGAAAGCATCATTGTCTGAGGGTAAATGCAGCATGAAAAGACAATAAAAAATACATGACATTTACATTTTGTATGGCTATAATAGCTGTTCTAATTCTGTGCATATTCAGGACTACTTAAACCACACCGCCCATTCAACCACTCCCGTTTACTGTCATTTTAAATCTCAACAAAAAAAGAATAAATTCACAGTAACAGCATCAGGCACTGTCACCTGGGCCAGGCAGCATGTCGAGCTGCGTAGCTGTGTGTGATTCTTTTGTCACGGCTCAGTGTGTCATCCAGTGTGTCAGCGTGGCTACTGCTATTCTTGTATCTCACAGCCCTGACCACAACCTCGGACACTGCTGCTGCCATGCTTGCTGACTCAATGTTAATTAGGTTAGGGAGCTGCAACTGTAGGTTGGGATTTTGTTAACGGGGGCTTTGATTTGGGTTTCTAGGATCTGGCAGCTGAGCGGGCAGCCCTGCAATTGCCGCATTACATGCCGTGGGTTGGTGTGCAATTAGCTGAGCTGAAAGAACCGGGGTATCTCCATCTTGCAACTGCAGAAAGGCTTGTCTCATCAAACTGGGCTACAGACACCAGTTTCACAGACTTACAGTACACTGATATAAGTTGGCTCTGATCTAGAGTGATCCCTAGAGTCACTTTAAATCCCAAATAAACAAATTCAGAACATTTAGCAAGTTGTTTCAGGAGCATCTGTAGGGTCAGGTGTCGCTTCAGCTCCTCATTAGAAGCAGGAGGCAGATGGAGCCATGATTCACATAACTGCATCTGTATGCAGCGCTGCAGACTACTCATTCATGCACATAAGCAAACAGATCACACACATATATAATCATATCCCCCCATACACGCTAAACACATGCATACACACTAAACACATGCATACACACTAAACACATGCATACACACAATTGCGAATGCTCAGCAGCTGATTCGAGTGACTGACGACAGGAAATTTAAATCATTTTCAACACAAAAAATGTGAAAAAACTAACTTTTGTGTTAAAAAACAATTATTATGTTTGACCATAAATTTACAATAACTTCTGCCTAAAATCACTGCCACTGAATTAAACACCTCTGGAACACGTTGTGCTGCAGCCCTCTGCCCTGCAGCCTCCACCTCAGTCAGCGAGTGGTCCTGTAGTGTTGCTGCACCTTGCTGTGAGTGAGACAGTAACGCTGCAGAGTGGAGGGACACATCACCTCACAGCACTAGCCTGGCTTGGCACAGGGGCAACATTTCTATCAAAACATGTCCAACGTACATATTTAAACACTTTGGGATTAAATCCTCCCTCATTTGTTTTTGCAGACATGCACCAAAAATTTTATTTGAAACAACATATTGTTATAAATGGCAAACTTCCTTCTTTTTTTCAGTAGAAAACCAAGCATTCATGTGATATTCATGTAATTGCCTTTGCAAAGCTGCTTGAATAGAAGCAATTAGTTTGAAGGGGCAGCAGAACATGTTGTTCATTGAAGACATCATCTTCCGTCTTTTACAAATCCCGTCCTCGGACTGACTAGTTTGCTTCTAGTCAAGTCTTAAATAAATTGTTTTTTATTAGCAGTTCAATGTTGCAATTAATCACAGTAAATAAGGTCAGCAGGAAAGAACCGGATGTGATTCTGTGCATGAACAGATGTTTACAACATTGGTGATGTAATTTGTATATTTTGGAAACACAAGATACTGCGCTTTGCTCAAGTTTTTTTTCCAGTTTCTCCTCAATACCAGAGCCATTTCTTTATAGCATCAGATCTTAAACATGCAGCCAAACGGTACACAACAGTAGGCGCACTGGAACAATACACAGCGTCGCAGATCAGCAACAGGGACGAGAGGACGGAAGAGGAACAGGGGGATACAGCCCACAAGGATGGAGCAAAACGTTCAGGGGAGGAATGAGCAGCTTGAGACGCATACAGCTACAGTGAAGGAGGGATGGAGGCAGTGCAAGAGGGACAGAAGGGGGCACGGGGAAAAAAAGAGGGGTAACCCATAAATAGAGTCAGTGAGGGATCAACCAGGCTGGAGACACACAAGATTAGTCTGAAAAAACACATGGAGACAGACTGATGGAAGGGAATACCGAGTCAGGGAATATGAGGGTGGAGGGAATTAGCAAATGGAGGCGAGTGCGATGGAGAGAGGATAGAAAAACAGTGAAAGGCAGCCAGACTACAAGAATGGGGGAGGGAGGTGAAATCAAGCCTCTCACACTAGTCGCTGTGTGTGGTCTCCTAGCAACACTGTCAGCCATGCATCTCTTCCTTAGCCACTGAATATGCACAAAGCAGGTTGTCAGTCTTGTCATACGGGATGAACCCGCGGTTAAACTTCATTGCTGCTGCATTTGTAGGCCTATAACCTGATCCTCCAGTAACAGTATGGCTTATTCATCTGGAATGTCGGTAGCATCTGTATCCAATAGCAACCAACTTTTGCTGTTAACATTAACGATCTGCTGAACAATGACATTCATTCTCTGGACATTTTCAAGGTAGCTTTAAATGATTTGTTTGGCCTGTATTTCACCTTAGCTGCAAATCTTGTTGTGAAAAGTAAAAACCTCAGATCTATATGTGCACAGTCGAGTAACATTATATTACCTGCAACAGTGGGAAATTGGCCATTGACGTAAAATGGATATTAAGAGCTTGCATTTGGAGAATATCTGCACCAGCTCCTCAAAACAGGATCCACATTAAATCACAGCTGCTTCCTCTCAAAGAAACTGATTGTAATCACGGATTTACTCCGAAATGTGTTTCTTGTCAAACTCCAACTTCCACATGAGCTTCAGGGTCTGACTGAAACCATCAGACAGATAATGACTACATTATTAAGTTGTTCAAAGTCGGCTCGTTGCTTCTTTCAGGCCAACCCATGTCAGCTCTCTGTATGAGACAACTAAAAAGTTCTGATCGAAGTTAGCTTGTGAGAAATCCACCTAATCTGGTTCTGTACAGTAAACTGTTGACTGCGTGTATTCATTTTTTTATTTCGGGGCGCACTGGAAGTCGCGAGCCACTTGTTTACATGTATTTTACCAAATACTCCTAAACAGCGGAGGCTTGTGTGACGTGACAAGATGTGACATCACAGTAAGATGGCTGGAAAAAAACAGTTTTCAGAGAAAATAAATGTGGAGCAGCGCTGAGAGCTATAAGGCCCACGGAGGATTTGTTTCCTTGTCTTATGACCTCGATGATGTTATTTTGTGAGGCAACATCTGGCTGAAATCTACTTCACATCCAAAAAGCAACACAACCAATTTGATGTCAGATTATTTAAAGGCACAGCATTGGCAGCGACTGGTCATCGGAGCTGGGTTGTGACAGTATGATGGCTATCCACTGATGACATAAATAATGGAATGTTAACTAAGGTTAGCTGAATTGCAATAGACACAAACTGAAGGAAACAATTTAAACATGAATTACATCAATTTAAATCTTTCAACCAAGTGCAATAAACAACGGAAAGATAATTTATTTCACTGTGCAAAACTTTTGTGCAAACAAAATACGAACACGCTTGCAACGATAATAATGGCCAGATGTCTCACACTCTTCGTTCACAGAAGCTCGACTTGCAGCGAGAGATACGGTGCTAAACATTCGGTCCGTCCGATAATTTATGCTGTATCGCACTATATACGATTAACATTTACCAGAACTGTTCCTATGCGGACAGGATTTCTCTGAACGAAGGAACACTGACACACTCAAACCTTTCACAACCTGCGCTCTCTCCATCAATACTGTAGTGTTAGGGTTCACCTACAGCAAATTGAGGATACATAAGTTAAATCAACTATCTTTTTAAAGCATTTTCCAAATACTGTGTTTGATGTTTCTGTATTTGGTTCTGAGGGGATGTCTGTCTGAATTTGCTGAACTTTCTGAGCCATTTAAGACAAAAAAACAGAGACTCTGCAATCCTGACCTGCGGGACAGAGAGCATTTCAAACAACACCTATAGCTTGTGGGTCAAAACTAGTGTTCGACCGATTTATCGGCCGGCCAACAATATCGGCGGATGTTTGCGTTTTTTACGTGTATCGGCATCGGCCGACGCGCGGCTGCTACGTTCGCCGATAGTTTTTTTGGGGAGGGCAGATCCGGTCGCCTATCGGGCCCGGCCCCGCTCTCTCCGGAACCATTTACCCAGCGCCCTCGCGGTGCCTCTGCCCTAGGCTGCCGCGCTGCACGCCCGCCGGGTACCCAACTCTCCCTTCTCCTCCGGAGAGCGGGAGGGGGATTCAATGTCTCCCACCCTGCTCTGCCGCTGGCTCCGGCCGGCTTAGTCGTGGGTCGCGGTGGACGGCGCGCCCGGTGGGTTTGTGTCTTTCTCCTTTTTCTCCAAACCCTTTGCCTCGTGGAAATTGACTTTTTAATCTCTGGGGGGCCGCCGCCGACAGACGGGCGCGAGGCTCGTGGTTGCTGTTTTACGCATCCTCCACGTCCTCACGCTCTCTCTGCGAGCCACGGCCTTGGCCATAACTCCACTTTGACTAAGACCTCAGATCAGACGAGACAACCCACTGAATTAAATTCTTTTTAACTATTAAATTGAGGGAGCAAAAGTAGTATCGGCTCAAGAAAATCAGCAGTCTGTATCGGTCATCGGCTAAGGCTGATGAAAAAAAAATCTGTATCGGCATCGGCCCTAAAAAATCTGTATCGGTCGATCCCTAGTCAAAACCAACCAACCAGTCATCTGAGGTAAAAAGCAGCTTGAGCCTGTGTGAGTCTTCTCTCGCTGTAGAGTGTGCGACAACACCAGCAACCAGCCAGACGCCACTGGTAGTGTACTGTTACTGACAGTTGCTATGGGATTCCTGCTCTCCTCTCTTTGTGAGGCTTCCTTCAGGTCCTCTGTTCTCCTAAAAGCCATCTACAAACAACATTTAAATCTATTTTGGATATCCTGGTGTACAAAAAAGTCTCAAAGGCAGCGTGTGGATTTGAAATATGAAAAACAAAAACAACCTGGGGGGCAGATTTTGAAGTGTGTCTGTGGTCGGAAGAAAATTGGATTACTTAAGCATTTCCTGCATTGTGCATCACTAAACCAGAAGTCACTATTTTCAACTCTGGGGTATATGGAGCTCTTCGCTGCTTCTGCTTTCCTTAACTTCTCTTTATGTACTGCTGTTGTGCACTGAATGATCTACAATATTGCATTGTGCGGTATAAAGCCTGTGGCTGATGAGAATGGACAGGAGGAGGAGGAGGAGGAAGAGGAAGATGAAGAGGAGGAGGAGGAGGAGGAGGAGGAGGAGGAGGAGGAGGAGGAAGATGTGGAAGCTGATGTATCACTCCAGGCCAGGGGGTGGAAGAGAGGCGTAGAGGAATTTTGCAGATTTTTTTTCTCTTGACCTCGTTCTCATGTTTTGGGCATGAAAAAACAATACAAACCTCAGTATGAACATATGGACCGAATCAAACCTTCACAACAAGCTGCCTCATTCTTCTTTGACAAAACAACACAAAAAAAATACACTCGCTTAAATATACATGCACAGGACACTTCGCACACTTTGGATTCTTCTCCTCGGCGTTGTACAAACTGAGTGACCACTAAATCTTTCATGGCCCTGCAACCAAAAATATCCCACAAAAAAAAAAGCTCTCCCTGTTCCCCCTCGCCCTGTGCTACCGGGACACAGCCTCGGGCCACAACAAACTTGCGGAGGTGCTCAATGTTTGTCTCAGCCACGCTACCTTTTATGCCAACAAATGAATCTATTATTGTCGGCATGTGTGTGCATAAGTAAACATCCTTACAATGTGTGAGGCGTGAATGGTTCAACAAAGGAAGAGCTGCAGGTAAAGTGCGCAACCTGCTATCAAGCGAACAAAAGACATAAATAAAACAGCACCAGTTTCTCTCTGGTCTAAATAGGGCGACCAGTGAATGACCTCCCCATCTCCATTCTCCCACCTAAGCTTGCCCTTGCCTTCATCGTCTTCTGCTGGCATCTGCAGTAACCAAGGTGACCCGTAGCACTTAGCATACATGGACACATACCAGCTTATAGATCTACAAGCCCTTACACAACACGGGACTCTTTTTTCATTCAGTCTCTGTTGTTTACTCTCTCTATTGCACACGTAGGGGTTCAAAATGTGCGGGAAATACCACATCAGATCACGGAATCACTATGCACCTTGAGCAGATTTTGCCCTGGGAATGATGAAACACAGAGGAGAAAAGAAAATCCTCGTGCTCAAATGTTTCCGCAGGCCTCCCTCAAGATAGAATGTCTCTTCAAATAAACATTATTCAGCACCGCACATAAGTAAACTCTCCGAGTTTGTCCACTGCATTAAGTCTCTGTTTTGTTTGATCTTTGTATTTGGCTGCTGAGACCCAGACTGAGAGGTATAGTGCTGCGGGGGAAGAGAGTGAGAATTGAAAAGCCCCTGCGTTGTGATCGCGCCTGTGCATGAGGGGAAGAGCTCCTCTCTACAGCTGCACACGCTTCACTGAGCCAGTGTCCCTGTCTAACCAGGATCGGACTCATTTTAGATGTGGATTACCCAACAATATTGCCTGGCCCCTGTACGTTTGTTTCAGTTTTTTTTCTTTTAGAAAACTTGAAAAGTCTTGAAAAACCTCCAAATGGATATAAGTGATGATGCTTCACTTTAAAGGAAAATCTTTCGACAGCACGTGATGTTCTCCTCTCTTGTGGAAAACAGAAATCTCTTGTGTTGTCTGGCCCTGCTACACATACGCTGAAGCCGGAGCTGAACCTGTTTTACTGGCTCTTATTTCAGAGTCTTTGATTCACCCACTAAAAAAGCTAAACACATCATTGCCTGCAGCACTACAGGTTGTCCCTGCCCTCTACATGACAAACCTCATAAAGTATTCAGCAACAAATTAAGCAAAGCCAAATAGCCCAGAGTAAAATAAGGATCAGCTGAACATCACTGAAAACGAGACATATGATTTGGCTCCCAGCAGCTTGTAGAGGGCTTGACTTTTCCCTCGTACTTGCTGCTTTGAATTGGCTTAGAAAGCCACGGGATGAAGAATGTAACATGGACAATGCACTAATTATGCAAGGAAAAAAAATCTGATCAGAAATTTGCTACACACACACACACACAAACACACACACACACACACACACACACACACACACACACACACACACACACACACACACACACACACACACACACACACACACACACACACACACACACACACACACACACACACACATACACACACACACACACACACACGACAACATCAGAATTGTCCAAAATTAATTGATATTAAGATAATAAACCTGCTTTGTGTGCTTGCTGAACTGCCTGTCGTTTAATTGAAAGATGAAGCGGCGGTGTTGGTGTGATCTGCAAAGCCAGGTAGGCCACAAGTAGTCTCCCAACATTTCAATCATCCTACTCCTTGTGCTCAAAATCCCCCGATAAGCGAGTCATAGCGTAGGTTGCACAGGATAAGCGTGCGCATGCGCATGCACGCACGCATGCACACACATCGACAGATGCCCACACACAGCTCTCCCACTCATTCATCTTATTACATACAGATCATGTCTCTTATGGCCTGGATATTTCTACCAAACAGTGTGCACTAGCATGACAGTAACGCAGTATAAGAGATACTGTTGGGATATTCCAATAGCATTAAGAGTTTGTGTAACAACTTTAATTGCTGGCAAAGCATTCGCAAACCACTGCGATTAAACTCACATGAGGCACTTAGGAGAATTGTTGAAAACCAGTAATTCAGACATCTAAGAGCATTCTAACAGTCCGCACTGCAAACTGAGGAGCAGGACAAGTTGTAAAATGCACAGGTCCATTGGACTTACAGCTGTGACTGGCAGGTTTTCAGCTCGGAGTCTCACTTGAGCGATTCCCATTCCTGCTGTTCACCACACTGACGGGAAAGAAATGAAAAGGCACTAACTGGGCCAAACAGCAGATGATAGCCGATTACGCACGGGAGGGCGTCTGATTCAGACGGAGTTTTCTTATTTTGTTTTGTTTTAACATGGTGATTTTCGAGGGGTTTGTGTAGTGACCTGCTTCGAGCCAAAGTGGCTCCAATCCATCCTGACACTTACTGTGTACAGGCTTTGTGTGGTTTCACCCCTGCAATCTCTACTGCATCTGGAACCGTTTCTGATGTGTATTCAAATACGTGTTCTCAGCACACGTTGCCCTGAATGGGCATTGTTAATTTGACAATAACTGTATAAGAAAAAAATGCACCAAGAATAATGGGAAAACAGAATTGGACAGCTAAAAAAATAGACTTTTGATCTACTTGACTCCAGTAAAGCAGAGTCAAGCAGCTGCGATTCCTTTCAGTACAAATGGAGATCACACTGACATTTACAACACATACATAAGCATCTGAAGTCACCGTGTACAATCACCTATTTCACACAATTACTGAACCCAGAGTTTTTTCTGCTGGTTTACTGTGACCTTCACAGACGATGAATTACCACCGTGAGATACTTCAAAGACCTTTATACTCCACATCAGTCAGAGACCCCTTTCTTCACATGACACAGTGACAATTGGGACAATGCTGTTTGTGAAATATGATATATACTTTAACAATGTTTGCAACCTATAGCCATGGCCCTTATGTAACTGCCCGCTAATAATTCAGTGAACATTTTCATGGTCCTCTGAAAGTCTTTAGCAAGATTGTGACTTAACAAAGATGCCAGGCAATTTTCCACGTCTATGCCTGCAATTCAAAATTGAACTGCAATCGCGCCTTCTTAACTCCAGATCCTGCCAATCAAATAATGAAACTGCTATGACTTTCCTTAGGGCTTATTGAGGATGAAAATTATAAATGGCATGGAACACAAACATGTGTGAATATATTTGTTTTCTGTCACAAATACATGCATGTTTTCTGCGCCGACGATACTACACTGACAGACATAAATACTCTGGGTGGTGATTAAGATGACTTCACACCGGGACCTCTGTGCCAACAGGAGAGGAGGAACCGTTGGCTCCCAACTTTATTTATTTTGCATGGTACCATGCAAAAGACTTTGGAAGGTTTAATGAGAAGAAAACAGGGAGGAAATGAACAAAGATGAGTTGCCTCAAGGATATCATTACCACACATCATTACTCTTGACTACCCGCTGCAGCGGAGACTGGATGCTGTAGGATGCTCACAGCCCAGAATGAAAGCATTTAGAGGGAACATTGAATTTGGGTTTTCGCCGGCTAATTTGGCCATATACATCCCAGACAACCTTCGGTCAGACACGGGACACGCTTGTATGACGTTTCAAGTCTGGAGCCCCGTGTGAGTCCAAATCATCCACCAACAAGGCTGCAGAGGCAGCTTCAAAACACAGCACCAGAAAGTCAGTGGTCAATTAGAGAGCAAAGTCAACCCACTGCCTCCCTCCCTCTTCAGAAGGTCAAGTTACATTTTGTCATGACTTATTTTTCTTCCGACACAGGATAAAGTGCATAACAAGAAAAGAAAAAAGCATTTCTGAAGAAGAGTGGGCAATCTGAATGGCATTATAATATCTACTGTATTTACTGACAAGGAAATTAGAGTGGGAGGCCTGTTTGAAAAAGTCAGTGTAGAGTTTTTTTCTCTATCTCTGTCTCTCTTAAAGGAACAGTGTTCCGTAAAGAGCCAGGAAAGCCAGAAGACAAAGGGGGGTGACATCTAACAATGTCCAAGACTGGATTTGTACCCAGGGCATCGCTGGTAAATGGCATGCCCTTTAATCAAGAAGCCACCAGAGGTAACCTTTACCTTTAGACCTATTAATAACTCAACAATGTGACCCAGTCAAAAGCATGAAAAAGTTTTGGTTTGATCCACAGGAAACAAGTTGAAGTTGATGGAAAATGGAATATGATATCAATTTGAAATTGGAGCCAACTATGCTGTGGATAATTTGATTCGACAGTATGTGATTATGATGAATGTAAGTTTATATACAGAATGAAATTCTTTTTTTTTTTTTTACTTTGCTTAATTAAATCAACTGGACCTACATAGTTGACGGTGTTGATTAAAGGGACAATGCACCGATTTCCATGAGTATGTGAACACAATTGAATCTGTGACTTTTTGAGAAGTTTAGTCAAGTCTGAGAAAAAAACCCGGATGATGTCATCAGCTTGTTGACATAAACTAGTTCTTTGTCATTCCTAATCTACATACAGCCTGTGTTACAAACTGGGGGCATGAGGTTTCTCAGGAAGTGTCTAAAAAGAGGCACTAATCTAACTTTTTTGAGTATACAAGGACATTTAGTAGCAAGATAAAACAAAGAAATGCCGCTCCAAAATCACATCAATAGAATAACTAACACACTGAGTGAAAAAGTACTGTGCAAAGGTTTTACTTTTAAGCAATAGGATGTTTTTTTTGTATCAATAAACAATTTTAATCCAATACACTTTTTTGTCAGATTCGGGCAATATTTCCTCACAGTCTGCCAGCTGTCGGTTCTGTGTGTGAGCCGGAAAACAATTCTACGGGCGAGCCAGCGACAAATGCTATGACTCAGAGGCTTTGGCCTCGTGGTTTCGCCTCCCATACCCGAGGCAGCAGGTTCGAGCGCCGACCAGTGCAGTCAATACATTAACAACAAAATCTCTCTCTCCAAAGTCACTGACTGCCCCTTTAACACAAGGTGCATTGCTCACAAAAATCCAAAATCAAAACGGCAACGGCTTTCTCGGTTCACTTGCACTAAGTTTTTCAAGGCCCTCGGTTGATCCTAGCATCTTGCAGAAGTCACAGTTCTTGTTCTTCTACTGAACATAGTCCTCAATGACAAGGCTGTGTGTTTGGGCATGTTGTCATGCTGCAGAATGAACTTCATTACTATGTATCAGTTTGCAAATAGAAAATCTAAAGTTACCCAAAAACTCCCACAGTACTGATACAGCGCTCAACAACAATAATAATACAAACCTTACTCAAAGTTTTAGATTATCTCTAGATCTACACAGACATATCTTTGATACCACTACAGATCTGTAAACACACATGAGGGTGAGCTGTAGGGCTGCAACTAATGATCATTTTCTTTATTGATTAATATGCTATCATTTGTATTTTTTGACTAAAAGAGAAAGTGAATAAATGACTCACTTGTGTTAGTCAGTTTACTTTTACAAGCAGAGTCCTCCCATTTGACAAGCTGGATGATGATGATGACATGTAGCATTTTTCACAATTTTGCTCAAAAAATTAATGAAATTATTCTTCAACCAACTGACTAATTGTTTCAGCTCTAGTGGACTGTTTAATCACTTTGACCATGTTATTTACTCAGCATTTAAGTAGTGGGGGAGGTGAAAACTGTGGCAAGATTGAATCGAAAAACACAAGGGGGA